>NC_140735.1:3620000-3622500 GCF_050655825.1 Lonchura striata | reverse complement strand
GCGCGCGGTCGGCCGCGGGGGCCGACCCGCTCGCCTCGAAACGGGCGACGCCGGCAGAGAGCGCGCGCTCTCTCGCCCCTTCCTCAGCTGCGGGGTTGCGGCCGCCGGGGCCCGCCGCGCTCTCCTCCTTCCTCGGCCGCCTCTGCGGTCTCTGGGGTGCGGCGCCGCGCGCGGCGCGGCCGCGCCGTCTCTCTCCCCTCGACGGCCTTCTCCTCGAGCGCGCCGGCGGCGCCGGTCGCCGGCCGTCCCCGGCTCAGCGACCGCCCGCCCGCCCGGGGCCGAGCGCTCGGCAGGTCCCTCCGTCGCCGGAGAGTCCGCGAGCGCGGGCGGCCCCGTGCCGAGCGGCGGCGGCGCCGCTCGGCGAGTGTCCCCCGCCAGCGGGGACGGCCGGCCGGACGGCGCCCGCCGTCGCCGGCGGCGGTCCCGGCCCGGGCCCCGCCCGCCGCCTCCCCGTCGCCCTTTTCTCCGTCCGCTCGCGGAGCCCCGGAGGAAGGTCGTGCGCGCGGCGGCCGTGGGGGGTTGGGGGGGGGGGCGCTTCCCCGCCCGGTCTCCCCGCCCGGTCAGCGGGGAGAAAAGGGCGGGCGTCGCTGCCCCCCTCCCCGCCTACCCCCCCGGCTCGGCGCCGCACGCCTTCCCCTGGGCCGCGCGTGCCCGAGGAAAAAGGGGCTCCGTGACGGTGCGAGGCGGCGGCGGTCCCGGGAGTGCGGCCGTTGCGGCGGCGGGTCAGCCGTCCGGCAGGCTCCGGGCGCTCGCGACGCCGGCTCGGGTCTCGGTGCGGCGCCCGCCTCCGGCGCCGGCGGCGGAGCGCGTCCGCCGGGCGCTCGCCCTTCCCGGCGGGAGCGGTCCCGCGGGGGGCGTTGCCGGTTGGGCGGTGGCCGTCGCGTGCCGTCTCGAGCGCGGCAAGGCCGCTGGGGAGAGAGAGCGAGCCGGCCGCGCGGTGGCGCGGCGGCGCTCCGCGGGTCCGCGGAGCGGCGGTGAGAAGGGAGAGCGGCGCGCGCGGGGGCCGACGGCCGCGCCCCCGGCCGCGTGCGTCCCGTCGTCCCGTTGCAGCGAGGCCGGGCGGGCCGCCGTGTCCCCCCGCGGTCCGGCGCGCGCCGCGTGCCTCCTCCGTGCGGAGGCCGGGCCGAGCCCGGGCGCCTGGGCCGCCTCCGGAGGACGGCACAGTTTGCCGGCGGCGTCTCCCCTCGCTCGTAGCGGCGGGGGGAGGCGGTCGGGGACGCGGGTCCCCCCGCCTTTCCCGCCGACCTTCGGAGCGTTCCGTTGGGCGTTTCGCTCTCGGATGGTTTTTCTTTCCCCCCCCACTCGGTTCGTTGCGTTGTGTGCTCGTACGGTCGAAGCCGGGGGCGGCCCGCGTGCGTGCCCCCTCGGCGAGAGAGAAAAAAAGGGGCCCCCTCCGCCCGTGTGCGGGGTTCGGTGCCGAAAGCCAGACAACTCTTAGCGGTGGATCACTCGGCTCGTGCGTCGATGAAGAACGCAGCTAGCTGCGAGAATTAATGTGAATTGCAGGACACATTGATCATCGACACTTCGAACGCACTTGCGGCCCCGGGTTCCTCCCGGGGCTACGCCTGTCTGAGCGTCGCTTGACGATCAATCGCCGCCCGGGGGTTGCCACCCCGGCGGCGCGGCTGGGGTCGCCTCGCAGGCCCGTCGTCGTGGCCGTGGCCGTCGTGGCCGCGCCCGAGGGCCTTCGTCCCCCTAAATGCAGACTCGGGGAGCGCTCCGTAGCTCCCCGCTCCCGGAGCGAGCCGCTGGGGCGGAGCTCGTCCTCGCCGGGGGCCGCGTCGCCGAGCGGCGGCGCGGCGGCCGGGGAGAAAGAGAGCGAGAGAGACGGGGCGGCGTCGAGAGCGCCCCGCCGAGGGCCGAGAGACGAGGGCGAGAGGGGGGGAGGCGAGGCGCGCGGGCCTCGCCCCCCCCCGGCCTCCCCCCGCGCGGGCGGCTGTCTGCGGGTGGGTACCGCGCGGGTACCGTGCCGTGCTGCCGCGCGCGAGGCGCGAGCGCCGGGGGGGGCGGGGGCGACCCCCGCGTCGTCCTCTCCTTCCCTTCCCCGTCCCTCTCTGTCGCCGTCTCGGGGCGCCAGGGGCGCCGTCGCCGTTCTCGCTCTCTCCCTCTCCCCGCCGAAGGCCGTCGCGCCCGCCGCCTGGCGGCCGCGTCCCCCCCCGGTCCGGGGCCGTCTCTGCCGCGTGTGTGCTTCCGTGTTTTCCTTTCGGTTCTCGTCTCCGGGACGGGGTCCGTCCGTCCGTCTTTCCTCTGCGCCGCGTCCCCGCGTCGCTCGCTCGCCCGACTGCCCGCCCGCCCGCCCGCCCGCTCGCTCGCTCGCGCTCTCTCGGCCCTCGCGGTGAGGGGCGAGGGGAACGAAAAAGCGGCGGGGGCGGGGGGGGGGGCAGAGGGGGAAGGCGCGCGGGGCCGCCGGCGGTGGGGGAGCGGAGGAGAGAGCGCCCGCCCGCCCGCCCGTCGGGCTCCGTCGGCGCGGCGCGGCGCGGCGCAGCTTTGGGCTTGC
>NC_140735.1:3607500-3612500 GCF_050655825.1 Lonchura striata | reverse complement strand
GAAAGAAATAAAGTTCGCCAAGAAAATTCCTTTTCCGGATCAGTTTCTTGCGCCGAGGGAACAGAAGAGTCGTTCTCTTCGAGAAGGGAGGAAAGGGGAAGCGCGGGAAATGAAACCCGAACCCCAAACCAGACCAAGGGGAACCAAGCCACAAAAAACAAAGGGATAACCCCGTAACTCCTAAAACAAACCCAGAAAACTCGAACCAAAAGTCCCGCAACGCACATTCCCCCACCCCCCACAAAAACCCACACCGAGCCCCCCCCCTCGCGCCCGCCCCCCCCACCCCCACCAGGCAAAAAAAGGTAAAGCCGGCCATTGAGAAACGCTCTACTACCCGGGTATGGGGAAATACCTCTTGCCATGGCCCCGGAATAGACTTTTCCTCCGGGCGCCGGGGTAGACCCGTTGTCCGGCCCCCCGGGCTACACCTGGTATCCCGGAGCCGGGGTAAACCTTGTACCCGGCGGCCGGGGTAGACCTGGTATCCAGGAGCCGGGGTAGACCTTGTACCCGGCGGCCGGGGTAGACCTGGTATCCCGGAGACGGGGTAGACCTTGTACCCGGCGGCCGGGGTAGACCTGGTATCCAGGAGCCGGGGTAGACCTTGTACCCGGCGGCCGGGGTAGACCTGGTATCCAGGAGCCGGGGTAGACCTTGTACCCGGCGGCCGGGGTAGACCTGGTATCCAGGAGCCGGGGTAGACCTTGTACCCGGCGGCCGGGGTAGACCTGGTATCCAGGAGACGGGGTATACCTTGTACCCGGCGGCCGGGGTAGACCTGGTATCCAGGAGCCGGGGTAGACCTTGTACCCGGCGGCCGGGGTAGACCTGGTATCCAGGAGACGTGGTATACCTTGTACCCGGCGGCCGGGGTAGACCTGGTATCCCGGAGCCGGGGTAGACCTTGTACCCGGCGGCCGGGGTAGACCTGGTATCCAGGAGCCGGGGTAGACCTTGTACCCGGCGGCCGGGGTAGACCTGGTATCCAGGAGACGTGGTATACCTTGTACCCGGCGGCCGGGGTAGACCTGGTATCCCGGAGCCGGGCTAGACCTTGTACCCGGCGGCCGGGGTAGACCTGGTATCCAGGAGCCGGGGTAGACCTTGTACCCGGCGGCCGGGGTAGACCTGGTATCCAGGAGCCGGGGTAGACCTTGTACCCGGCGGCCGGGGTAGACCTGGTATCCAGGAGCCGGGGTAGACCTTGTACCCGGCGGCCGGGGTAGACCTGGTATCCAGGAGACGGGGTAGACCTTGTACCCGGCGGCCGGGGTAGACCTGGTATCCCGGAGACGGGGTAGACCTTGTACCCGGCGGCCGGGGTAGACCTGGTATCCCGTAGACGGGGTAGACCTTGTACCCGGCGGCCGGGGTAGACCTGGTATCCCGGAGACGGGGTAGACCTTGTACCCGGCGGCCGGGGTAGACCTGGTATCCCGGAGACGGGGTAGACCTTGTACCCGGCGGCCGGGGTAGACCTGGTATCCCGGAGACCGGGTAGACCTTGTACCCGGCGGCCGGGGTAGACCTGGTATCCAGGAGCCGGGGTAGACCTTGTACCCGGCGGCCGGGGTAGACCTGGTATCCAGGAGACGGGGTAGACCTTGTACCCGGCGGCCGGGGTAGACCTGGTATCCAGGAGCCGGGGTAGACCTTGTACCCGGCGGCCGGGGTAGACCTGGTATCCAGGAGACGGGGTAGACCTTGTACCCGGCGGCCGGGGTAGACCTGGTATCCCGGAGCCGGGGTAGACCTTGTACCCGGCGGCCGGGGTAGACCTGGTATCCCGGAGACGGGGTAGACCTTGTACCCGGCGGCCGGGGTAGACCTGGTATCCAGGAGCCGGGGTAGACCTTGTACCCGGCGGCCGGGGTAGACCTGGTATCCAGGAGACGGGGTATACCTTGTACCCGGCGGCCGGGGTAGACCTGGTATCCCGGAGACGGGGTAGACCTTGTACCCGGCGGCCGGGGTAGACCTGGTATCCCGGAGCCGGGGTAGACCTTGTACCCGGCGGCCGGGGTAGACCTGGTATCCAGGAGACGGGGTAGACCTTGTACCCGGCGGCCGGGGTAGACCTGGTATCCCGGAGACGGGGTAGACCTTGTACCCGGCGGCCGGGGTAGACCTGGTATCCAGGAGCCGGGGTAGACCTTGTACCCGGCGGCCGGGGTAGACCTGGTATCCCGGAGCCGGGGTAGACCTTGTACCCGGCGGCCGGGGTAGACCTGGTATCCCGGAGCCGGGGTAGACCTTGTACCCGGCGGCCGGGGTAGACCTGGTATCCCGGAGACGGGGTAGACCTTGTACCCGGCGGCCGGGGTAGACCTGGTATCCAGGAGCCGGGGTAGACCTTGTACCCGGCGGCCGGGGTAGACCTGGTATCCAGGAGCCGGGGTAGACCTTGTACCCGGCGGCCGGGGTAGACCTGGTATCCAGGAGACGGGGTAGACCTTGTACCCGGCGGCCGGGGTAGACCTGGTATCCAGGAGCCGGGGTAGACCTTGTACCCGGCGGCCGGGGTAGACCTGGTATCCCGGAGACGGGGTAGACCTTGTACCCGGCGGCCGGGGTAGACCTGGTATCCCGGAGACGGGGTAGACCTTGTACCCGGCGGCCGGGGTAGACCTGGTATCCCGGAGACGGGGTAGACCTTGTACCCGGCGGCCGGGGTAGACCTGGTATCCAGGAGCCGGGGTAGACCTTGTACCCGGCGGCCGGGGTAGACCTGGTATCCAGGAGACGGGGTAGACCTTGTACCCGGCGGCCGGGGTAGACCTGGTATCCAGGAGACGGGGTAGACCTTGTACCCGGCGGCCGGGGTAGACCTGGTATCCCGGAGCCGGGGTAGACCTTGTACCCGGCGGCCGGGGTAGACCTGGTATCCCGGAGCCGGGGTAGACCTTGTACCCGGCGGCCGGGGTAGACCTGGTATCCCGGAGCCGGGGTAGACCTTGTACCCGGCGGCCGGGGTAGACCTGGTATCCCGGAGACGGGGTAGACCTTGTACCCGGCGGCCGGGGTAGACCTGGTATCCCGGAGACGGGGTAGACCTTGTACCCGGCGGCCGGGGTAGACCTGGTATCCCGGAGACGGGGTAGACCTTGTACCCGGCGGCCGGGGTAGACCTGGTACCCCGGAGACGGGGTAGACCTTGTACCCGGCGGCCGGGGTAGACCTGGTATCCAGGAGACGGGGTAGACCTTGTACCCGGCGGCCGGGGTAGACCTGGTACCCCGGAGACGGGGTAGACCTTGTACCCGGCGGCCGGGGTAGACCTGGTATCCAGGAGACGGGGTAGACCTTGTACCCGGCGGCCGGGGTAGACCTGGTATCCCGGAGCCGGGGTAGACCTTGTACCCGGCGGCCGGGGTAGACCTTGTACCCGGCGGCCGGGGTAGACCTGGTATCCCGGAGACGGGGTAGACCTTGTACCCGGCGGCCGGGGTAGACCTGGTATCCAGGAGACGGGGTAGACCTTGTACCCGGCGGCCGTGGTAGACCTGGTATCCCGGAGACGGGGTAGACCTTGTACCCGGCGGCCGGGGTAGACCTGGTATCCCGGAGCCGGGGTAGACCTTGTACCCGGCGGCCGGGGTAGACCTGGTATCCCGGAGCCGGGGTAGACCTTGTACCCGGCGGCCGGGGTAGACCTGGTATCCCGGAGACGGGGTAGACCTTGTACCCGGCGGCCGGGGTAGACCTGGTATCCAGGAGCCGGGGTAGACCTTGTACCCGGCGGCCGGGGTAGACCTGGTATCCAGGAGACGGGGTAGACCTTGTACCCGGCGGCCGGGGTAGACCTGGTATCCCGGAGACGGGGTAGACCTTGTACCCGGCGGCCGGGGTAGACCTGGTATCCAGGAGCCGGGGTAGACCTTGTACCCGGCGGCCGGGGTAGACCTGGTATCCAGGAGACGGGGTAGACCTTGTACCCGGCGGCCGGGGTAGACCTGGTATCCCGGAGACGGGGTAGACCTTGTACCCGGCGGCCGGGGTAGACCTGGTATCCCGGAGCCGGGGTAGACCTGGTCTCCGTCCGCCCGGGTAGACCTGGTGTCGCGGCCGCCTGCGGAAGTTCACCAAGGGGTCGCTGTTCCAGGCTGCCTCCGGCTATGTCGACGTAGCGGTCGGCCTGCGCTGGCGCACCCTCCCGGTCGACTTCCACTCGTCTCCTTGGAGGCGTCGGCGGCCTTGGACTTATCTTTCCGTATATTGGGAGCGAGGTGACGGGCCGCGTCCCCGCAGGTTTCCAGGGTGCCTGCGTCGCAAGGCGGAGGATAGGGCGGCCGCGCCGCGCGGTCGTCGGGGCAGAGCGAGTGCCGCCTAGGCCGGGTGAGCCGCGTGGCTTGGTCCCGGTTCCCGTCCTGCCCAGGGCGCTCTTTCGGGGGGAGAGCTGCCCGAGAAGCCAGAGAGAAGAGAATGGGCAGTGTGAAGGGCCACCAGAGAGAGAGCCGAGAGCCGAGAGAGACGGCCCGAAAGACCGTGTCGAGAAGCCGCTCGCTGGCCGCAGCGAGGCGGTGAGAAGCCCCGCGTGTGTGTTGCTCCGCTCCGGTCGGCTGCCGTGCCGGCCCGGTTGAAGGGGGGGCGGCCCCCCTGGGACGATCGGTGGCAGGTGAGGCGGCGGCGCCTCGTCCCTTTTCCGCCTGGCCTTAAGCCGGGGCCCGCTCCGGCAGGCATTTTTCCGGCAGCCGGTCCGGTGGCAGTGGCCGGCAGCCGGGGGTCGACGCGGCCGGGCTTTTTTTTTCCCCGGCCCTCGCCCGAGAGCCTCCTCCCCGAGCAAGGCCCGGCCAGCCCGCCGCGGTGGCGGCGCCCGGTTCCCCCGCTCCCGACCTGTTTGCCAGCGTGTCCGTGTCGGAAGGGCAGCGGTGGGGCGCGCGGCCTGGCCTCGGCATTCGCCGCGTGGCCGGAGGGGCTCGGTGACGGCGGTCGCCCGATGAGCCGTGGAGCCGGGGTGGCGGCACCCCGTCCCACCGGCGCGTGCTGTTGAAGTCACC
>NC_140735.1:3600000-3602500 GCF_050655825.1 Lonchura striata | reverse complement strand
CCGGGGAGGCGCGGCGGCGGAGGCGGCGGCGAAGGCGTTCCTCGCCCCGCCGGCGTCGTCGTCGCCGCGGCCTCTCCCGGCGTGGTCGGCGAGGTCGCTCGGCGGCCGGGCCGCGTCCCCGCACCGGCGGGGCGGCCCGAGCCGCGGCGGTCCTCTCGGGCGCAGCGCCGGGCTACTGAGGGAAACCCCGGGCCCCGAGAAGGACGCCGCGGTGGTGGCGGCAGACGTCGGGCGCGCCCCCGCCGGTGGACGCTCCCCCGAGGGCGGCAGCGGGGGAGGCACCCCGGCGGGGCCATGCAGGTCGTTTCCCTCGCCCCAGGGCCAGGTACCTAGCGCTCCGCGCCTCCGGCGGCCCCCCGGCTTCCTTTTCCTCGGCGTCGTCAAACGCTGCGGGGAGGGGGCCGCGAAAGGGCCGCCGCCGAGCCGGGGCGGCGGTTTAAAGACTCGGGCGGCTCGGCGCGTCCTTCCGCCGCGGCGGCGGCGGCGGCGGTTGCCGGGCGGCGGTGCGCGGCTCCATTGAGGGGTGGGGAGCTACTCCCGCGTGATCCCCTGCGGTGGTGCCCGCGGCCACCGGCCGCGCGGCCGTCGTCCCGCCGCGTTACCGCGCGCGGGGGGTTTGTCGCGCCGCGCCGGGGAGGGGCGCCCTGCCCCCCCCTCTCCGCGGCCCGGCCTCGGCGGAGAGGCCGCGGCGCGCGGTCGGCCGCGGGGGCCGACCCGCTCGCCTCGAAACGGGCGACGCCGGCAGAGAGCGCGCGCTCTCTCGCCCCTTCCTCAGCTGCGGGGTTGCGGCCGCCGGGGCCCGCCGCGCTCTCCTCCTTCCTCGGCCGCCTCTGCGGTCTCTGGGGTGCGGCGCCGCGCGCGGCGCGGCCGCGCCGTCTCTCTCCCCTCGACGGCCTTCTCCTCGAGCGCGCCGGCGGCGCCGGTCGCCGGCCGTCCCCGGCTCAGCGACCGCCTGCCCGCCCGGGGCCGAGCGCTCGGCAGGTCCCTCCGTCGCCGGAGAGTCCGCGAGCGCGGGCGGCCCCGTGCCGAGCGGCGGCGGCGCCGCTCGGCGAGTGTCCCCCGCCAGCGGGGACGGCCGGCCGGACGGCGCCCGCCGTCGCCGGCGGCGGTCCCGGCCCGGGCCCCGCCCGCCGCCTCCCCGTCGCCCTTTTCTCCGTCCGCTCGCGGAGCCCCGGAGGAAGGTCGTGCGCGCGGCGGCCGTGGGGGGTTGGGGGGGGGGGCGCTTCCCCGCCCGGTCTCCCCGCCCGGTCAGCGGGGAGAAAAGGGCGGGCGTCGCTGCCCCCCTCCCCGCCTACCCCCCCGGCTCGGCGCCGCACGCCTTCCCCTGGGCCGCGCGTGCCCGAGGAAAAAGGGGCTCCGTGACGGTGCGAGGCGGCGGCGGTCCCGGGAGTGCGGCCGTTGCGGCGGCGGGTCAGCCGTCCGGCAGGCTCCGGGCGCTCGCGACGCCGGCTCGGGTCTCGGTGCGGCGCCCGCCTCCGGCGCCGGCGGCGGAGCGCGTCCGCCGGGCGCTCGCCCTTCCCGGCGGGAGCGGTCCCGCGGGGGGCGTTGCCGGTTGGGCGGTGGCCGTCGCGTGCCGTCTCGAGCGCGGCAAGGCCGCTGGGGAGAGAGAGCGAGCCGGCCGCGCGGTGGCGCGGCGGCGCTCCGCGGGTCCGCGGAGCGGCGGTGAGAAGGGAGAGCGGCGCGCGCGGGGGCCGACGGCCGCGCCCCCGGCCGCGTGCGTCCCGTCGTCCCGTTGCAGCGAGGCCGGGCGGGCCGCCGTGTCCCCCCGCGGTCCGGCGCGCGCCGCGTGCCTCCTCCGTGCGGAGGCCGGGCCGAGCCCGGGCGCCTGGGCCGCCTCCGGAGGACGGCACAGTTTGCCGGCGGCGTCTCCCCTCGCTCGTAGCGGCGGGGGGAGGCGGTCGGGGACGCGGGTCCCCCCGCCTTTCCCGCCGACCTTCGGAGCGTTCCGTTGGGCGTTTCGCTCTCGGATGGTTTTTCTTTCCCCCCCCACTCGGTTCGTTGCGTTGTGTGCTCGTACGGTCGAAGCCGGGGGCGGCCCGCGTGCGTGCCCCCTCGGCGAGAGAGAAAAAAAGGGGCCCCCTCCGCCCGTGTGCGGGGTTCGGTGCCGAAAGCCAGACAACTCTTAGCGGTGGATCACTCGGCTCGTGCGTCGATGAAGAACGCAGCTAGCTGCGAGAATTAATGTGAATTGCAGGACACATTGATCATCGACACTTCGAACGCACTTGCGGCCCCGGGTTCCTCCCGGGGCTACGCCTGTCTGAGCGTCGCTTGACGATCAATCGCCGCCCGGGGGTTGCCACCCCGGCGGCGCGGCTGGGGTCGCCTCGCAGGCCCGTCGTCGTGGCCGTGGCCGTCGTGGCCGCGCCCGAGGGCCTTCGTCCCCCTAAATGCAGACTCGGGGAGCGCTCCGTAGCTCCCCGCTCCCGGAGCGAGCCGCTGGGGCGGAGCTCGTCCTCGCCGGGGGCCGCGTCGCCGAGCGGCGGCGCGGCGGCCGGGG
>NC_140735.1:3585000-3592500 GCF_050655825.1 Lonchura striata | reverse complement strand
CTTCAGCCGCTCGACCCCCCTCCCCCCCACCCCGCTGCCGTCCTGCCCCGGGCTCGGACGGGGCCAGGCCGGGCTGGAGCGTCAAGGAAAGAAGGCCGTCAAAGCAGAAGGCTGGGCGAGAGCCGAAGAGAAGGCTTCTCGGCAAAGGGGCCGCCTCTGCCGCGGGCCCCGGCCCTGCTGGCCGAAGGACCCGCCTTCCTCGGTGTCGGCCCGCTCCTGGCCCTCCCGCCGCTGCGGGTGTGCGAACCGGCCGAGGAGAGAGCGGGCGGGGGACGGCGACGGGGGTGGGGAAAGTAGTCTGCGAGCGGCGCCGGGGAGTCTGATGGGGCAGGGCGGGGCGCCCCCAACCGTCGATGGGCGGAGGCGGGGAAAGTCTTCAGGCGGGGCGCCCCCAACCGTCGATGGGCGGGCTCTGAGGGGGCGGCGTCGGATTGCGAGTGTGTGGAGCCGGCGTGTGTGTCACCGTGCCCCTCTCTCTCTGTCTCTCTCTCCCTCCCTTCCCCCCCTCGCCCCCCCGTCCCTCCCTCCCTCCCTCGCTTCCCTTGCGCGCTGGCCCCACTGAAATTCCGTTCGGCCGGGTAGGGCTGCGCGGCACCCCGGGCGGAGGGGGCTGCTGACGCTGCTTCGACGGCAGGCTGACGCAGGCTGCCTGTCAGCTTGGTCTGGGATCGCTCTGGGTACCAGAGGGAAAGAAATAAAGTTCGCCAAGAAAATTCCTTTTCCGGATCAGTTTCTTGCGCCGAGGGAACAGAAGAGTCGTTCTCTTCGAGAAGGGAGGAAAGGGGAAGCGCGGGAAATGAAACCCGAACCCCAAACCAGACCAAGGGGAACCAAGCCACAAAAAACAAAGGGATAACCCCGTAACTCCTAAAACAAACCCAGAAAACTCGAACCAAAAGTCCCGCAACGCACATTCCCCCACCCCCCACAAAAACCCACACCGAGCCCCCCCCCTCGCGCCCGCCCCCCCCACCCCCACCAGGCAAAAAAAGGTAAAGCCGGCCATTGAGAAACGCTCTACTACCCGGGTATGGGGAAATACCTCTTGCCATGGCCCCGGAATAGACTTTTCCTCCGGGCGCCGGGGTAGACCCGTTGTCCGGCCCCCCGGGCTACACCTGGTATCCCGGAGCCGGGGTAAACCTTGTACCCGGCGGCCGGGGTAGACCTGGTATCCAGGAGCCGGGGTAGACCTTGTACCCGGCGGCCGGGGTAGACCTGGTATCCCGGAGACGGGGTAGACCTTGTACCCGGCGGCCGGGGTAGACCTGGTATCCAGGAGCCGGGGTAGACCTTGTACCCGGCGGCCGGGGTAGACCTGGTATCCAGGAGCCGGGGTAGACCTTGTACCCGGCGGCCGGGGTAGACCTGGTATCCAGGAGCCGGGGTAGACCTTGTACCCGGCGGCCGGGGTAGACCTGGTATCCAGGAGACGGGGTATACCTTGTACCCGGCGGCCGGGGTAGACCTGGTATCCAGGAGCCGGGGTAGACCTTGTACCCGGCGGCCGGGGTAGACCTGGTATCCAGGAGACGTGGTATACCTTGTACCCGGCGGCCGGGGTAGACCTGGTATCCCGGAGCCGGGGTAGACCTTGTACCCGGCGGCCGGGGTAGACCTGGTATCCAGGAGCCGGGGTAGACCTTGTACCCGGCGGCCGGGGTAGACCTGGTATCCAGGAGACGTGGTATACCTTGTACCCGGCGGCCGGGGTAGACCTGGTATCCCGGAGCCGGGCTAGACCTTGTACCCGGCGGCCGGGGTAGACCTGGTATCCAGGAGCCGGGGTAGACCTTGTACCCGGCGGCCGGGGTAGACCTGGTATCCAGGAGCCGGGGTAGACCTTGTACCCGGCGGCCGGGGTAGACCTGGTATCCAGGAGCCGGGGTAGACCTTGTACCCGGCGGCCGGGGTAGACCTGGTATCCAGGAGACGGGGTAGACCTTGTACCCGGCGGCCGGGGTAGACCTGGTATCCCGGAGACGGGGTAGACCTTGTACCCGGCGGCCGGGGTAGACCTGGTATCCCGTAGACGGGGTAGACCTTGTACCCGGCGGCCGGGGTAGACCTGGTATCCCGGAGACGGGGTAGACCTTGTACCCGGCGGCCGGGGTAGACCTGGTATCCCGGAGACGGGGTAGACCTTGTACCCGGCGGCCGGGGTAGACCTGGTATCCCGGAGACCGGGTAGACCTTGTACCCGGCGGCCGGGGTAGACCTGGTATCCAGGAGCCGGGGTAGACCTTGTACCCGGCGGCCGGGGTAGACCTGGTATCCAGGAGACGGGGTAGACCTTGTACCCGGCGGCCGGGGTAGACCTGGTATCCAGGAGCCGGGGTAGACCTTGTACCCGGCGGCCGGGGTAGACCTGGTATCCAGGAGACGGGGTAGACCTTGTACCCGGCGGCCGGGGTAGACCTGGTATCCCGGAGCCGGGGTAGACCTTGTACCCGGCGGCCGGGGTAGACCTGGTATCCCGGAGACGGGGTAGACCTTGTACCCGGCGGCCGGGGTAGACCTGGTATCCAGGAGCCGGGGTAGACCTTGTACCCGGCGGCCGGGGTAGACCTGGTATCCAGGAGACGGGGTATACCTTGTACCCGGCGGCCGGGGTAGACCTGGTATCCCGGAGACGGGGTAGACCTTGTACCCGGCGGCCGGGGTAGACCTGGTATCCCGGAGCCGGGGTAGACCTTGTACCCGGCGGCCGGGGTAGACCTGGTATCCAGGAGACGGGGTAGACCTTGTACCCGGCGGCCGGGGTAGACCTGGTATCCCGGAGACGGGGTAGACCTTGTACCCGGCGGCCGGGGTAGACCTGGTATCCAGGAGCCGGGGTAGACCTTGTACCCGGCGGCCGGGGTAGACCTGGTATCCCGGAGCCGGGGTAGACCTTGTACCCGGCGGCCGGGGTAGACCTGGTATCCCGGAGACGGGGTAGACCTTGTACCCGGCGGCCGGGGTAGACCTGGTATCCCGGAGACGGGGTAGACCTTGTACCCGGCGGCCGGGGTAGACCTGGTATCCAGGAGCCGGGGTAGACCTTGTACCCGGCGGCCGGGGTAGACCTGGTATCCAGGAGCCGGGGTAGACCTTGTACCCGGCGGCCGGGGTAGACCTGGTATCCCGGAGACGGGGTAGACCTTGTACCCGGCGGCCGGGGTAGACCTGGTATCCCGGAGCCGGGGTAGACCTTGTACCCGGCGGCCGGGGTAGACCTGGTATCCAGGAGCCGGGGTAGACCTTGTACCCGGCGGCCGGGGTAGACCTGGTATCCAGGAGCCGGGGTAGACCTTGTACCCGGCGGCCGGGGTAGACCTGGTATCCAGGAGCCGGGGTAGACCTTGTACCCGGCGGCCGGGGTAGACCTGGTATCCAGGAGACGGGGTAGACCTTGTACCCGGCGGCCGGGGTAGACCTGGTATCCAGGAGCCGGGGTAGACCTTGTACCCGGCGGCCGGGGTAGACCTGGTATCCCGGAGACGGGGTAGACCTTGTACCCGGCGGCCGGGGTAGACCTGGTATCCAGGAGCCGGGGTAGACCTTGTACCCGGCGGCCGGGGTAGACCTGGTATCCAGGAGACGGGGTAGACCTTGTACCCGGCGGCCGGGGTAGACCTGGTATCCAGGAGCCGGGGTAGACCTTGTACCCGGCGGCCGGGGTAGACCTGGTATCCCGGAGCCGGGGTAGACCTTGTACCCGGCGGCCGGGGTAGACCTGGTATCCCGGAGCCGGGGTAGACCTTGTACCCGGCGGCCGGGGTAGACCTGGTATCCCGGAGCCGGGGTAGACCTTGTACCCGGCGGCCGGGGTAGACCTGGTATCCCGGAGACGGGGTAGACCTTGTACCCGGCGGCCGGGGTAGACCTGGTATCCCGGAGACGGGGTAGACCTTGTACCCGGCGGCCGGGGTAGACCTGGTATCCCGGAGACGGGGTAGACCTTGTACCCGGCGGCCGGGGTAGACCTGGTACCCCGGAGACGGGGTAGACCTTGTACCCGGCGGCCGGGGTAGACCTGGTATCCAGGAGACGGGGTAGACCTTGTACCCGGCGGCCGGGGTAGACCTGGTACCCCGGAGACGGGGTAGACCTTGTACCCGGCGGCCGGGGTAGACCTGGTATCCAGGAGACGGGGTAGACCTTGTACCCGGCGGCCGGGGTAGACCTGGTATCCCGGAGCCGGGGTAGACCTTGTACCCGGCGGCCGGGGTAGACCTTGTACCCGGCGGCCGGGGTAGACCTGGTATCCCGGAGACGGGGTAGACCTTGTACCCGGCGGCCGGGGTAGACCTGGTATCCAGGAGACGGGGTAGACCTTGTACCCGGCGGCCGTGGTAGACCTGGTATCCCGGAGACGGGGTAGACCTTGTACCCGGCGGCCGGGGTAGACCTGGTATCCCGGAGCCGGGGTAGACCTTGTACCCGGCGGCCGGGGTAGACCTGGTATCCCGGAGCCGGGGTAGACCTTGTACCCGGCGGCCGGGGTAGACCTGGTATCCCGGAGACGGGGTAGACCTTGTACCCGGCGGCCGGGGTAGACCTGGTATCCAGGAGCCGGGGTAGACCTTGTACCCGGCGGCCGGGGTAGACCTGGTATCCAGGAGACGGGGTAGACCTTGTACCCGGCGGCCGGGGTAGACCTGGTATCCCGGAGACGGGGTAGACCTTGTACCCGGCGGCCGGGGTAGACCTGGTATCCAGGAGCCGGGGTAGACCTTGTACCCGGCGGCCGGGGTAGACCTGGTATCCAGGAGACGGGGTAGACCTTGTACCCGGCGGCCGGGGTAGACCTGGTATCCCGGAGACGGGGTAGACCTTGTACCCGGCGGCCGGGGTAGACCTGGTATCCCGGAGCCGGGGTAGACCTGGTCTCCGTCCGCCCGGGTAGACCTGGTGTCGCGGCCGCCTGCGGAAGTTCACCAAGGGGTCGCTGTTCCAGGCTGCCTCCGGCTATGTCGACGTAGCGGTCGGCCTGCGCTGGCGCACCCTCCCGGTCGACTTCCACTCGTCTCCTTGGAGGCGTCGGCGGCCTTGGACTTATCTTTCCGTATATTGGGAGCGAGGTGACGGGCCGCGTCCCCGCAGGTTTCCAGGGTGCCTGCGTCGCAAGGCGGAGGATAGGGCGGCCGCGCCGCGCGGTCGTCGGGGCAGAGCGAGTGCCGCCTAGGCCGGGTGAGCCGCGTGGCTTGGTCCCGGTTCCCGTCCTGCCCAGGGCGCTCTTTCGGGGGGAGAGCTGCCCGAGAAGCCAGAGAGAAGAGAATGGGCAGTGTGAAGGGCCACCAGAGAGAGAGCCGAGAGCCGAGAGAGACGGCCCGAAAGACCGTGTCGAGAAGCCGCTCGCTGGCCGCAGCGAGGCGGTGAGAAGCCCCGCGTGTGTGTTGCTCCGCTCCGGTCGGCTGCCGTGCCGGCCCGGTTGAAGGGGGGGCGGCCCCCCTGGGACGATCGGTGGCAGGTGAGGCGGCGGCGCCTCGTCCCTTTTCCGCCTGGCCTTAAGCCGGGGCCCGCTCCGGCAGGCATTTTTCCGGCAGCCGGTCCGGTGGCAGTGGCCGGCAGCCGGGGGTCGACGCGGCCGGGCTTTTTTTTTCCCCGGCCCTCGCCCGAGAGCCTCCTCCCCGAGCAAGGCCCGGCCAGCCCGCCGCGGTGGCGGCGCCCGGTTCCCCCGCTCCCGACCTGTTTGCCAGCGTGTCCGTGTCGGAAGGGCAGCGGTGGGGCGCGCGGCCTGGCCTCGGCATTCGCCGCGTGGCCGGAGGGGCTCGGTGACGGCGGTCGCCCGATGAGCCGTGGAGCCGGGGTGGCGGCACCCCGTCCCACCGGCGCGTGCTGTTGAAGTCACCCCCTTCCTCGGCCTTAAGCCGGGGACCCGCCTTGCGGGCGGGCTGTTTTTTTCGCGGGCAGAGAGGGGCCGGCCGCGGTGGCCGGCCCGCCCTAGCACGGACCGAAGCCCCCGGCAGAGAGCAACCCCCGGAAGGTCGCGGGCGAGGCGGCGGCGCCTCGCCCTTCCTCGGTCGTGGCGACCGAGCCCGCTTCTGCCCCGGGCGGTCCGTTGCTATTTTTTCAAGGGCGTGTGCGGGTGCTGTGGGGGGCCCCGCCCGCCCGGCCTCCGATGGCCTTTTCCTCTCGCGGCCCTAAGCCGCGGCACCGAGAAGCGTGCGGGCCCACGAAAGCCGAGGTTGTGTGGAGCCGGGGGGCCGAGCGAGCCCCGAGCCGAGCGATGCCGGTGGGTTTCGAAGGGGGGGGGGCAGCGAGAAGGCGGCGCGCGCCTCGCCCCCCCCCGGGCCCCCGGCGCCCGTGGTTAGCACGGGTCCTTGTGGGCCGCGCACGCCATGTGCCTTTTTTTTTTTTTTTTTTTTTTCCGTTGATCGGTGCCGTACCCCGGCTTTTCCGAAGGGGAGAGAAAGAGAGGCCGAGAGAGAGAGAGAGAGAGAGAGAGCGCGCCAGCCGCGGGGCGGGCGAAAGCCGGTGGCACCTTTCTCGAACGCTCGGACGGGTTCCCTGGGCAGAAAAGGGTGAAGGCCATCCCCACCCCGGCCCGGCGGTCCCGTCCTTCCGTCGTCCGGCCAGGAGAGCCGTTGTCCGCGGGCGGGTGGCGGCACCCCCCCGGTCTACCCTGTGCCGGGACCGATCCGCGAGCGGATCGGTCCGGGGACGCGTGTCCCCGCTCGCACGCGCGCGGAGCCCCCAAGCCCGTCCGCTCTCGGCCCAGCCGCACCCGTGGCGGCGCCGGCCGGTGGGGCGTGCGCCTTGGTGGGCTGCCGTGGGGCCGTGGTGTGCGTTGCACGCTTTCGGCCGGGCGGTTCCGCGGCTGCTGGGGCTTTGCCTCTGCGCTCCGCTGCCTCCTCTGCCCTCGTGCAGCCGCGTCCGCCCCGATCGATGAGGCTTTTCGGGTCGCGTCGGAGAGGGCCCCCGGCCGGCCGGGCTTTCTTCCGGGGCTTCTCTGTCATGGGGAAGCCCACGGCGGGGGTCCGGTGTTCGGGCCGGGCGGTCTCTTCTCCGATTCGCTCCCCGTCGCAGGCGAGGTGTCGCCCCTCCCGCTGCCGAGGAAGGGCGTCTTGACCGTCCCAGCTGTGTGATGGCCGCGTGGCCCCGCGAGCCTACAGGTGTCCTTCGAAAGCACGCGAGGTTTGCCGGTGCCGGCCTTTGGTCCCGGTTTAGCGCCCCGTGGGTGCCGGCCGCGAGCAGCGCCGGGCGGCGGTGCGGCTGGAGCCGAGCCGCGAGGAGGCGAAAAGTCGCCGTGTCGAAGCGCAAAGGAAAGGCGAAAGCCCGATATGAGAGAGAGAGAGAGAGAGAGGGGTGTGCGCGGCCGGGGGAAAAGAGCCCGAGCCGCCCGTGCGCGCGCGGGCGCGCACCGCACGGCGCTCCTTTGCCGTTCCGCCGCCTGCTGCAGAGCGAGCCGCCCCGGCTCGAAGGGGCCCCGGTGTCCGGGCCGCGCCCGCCTCGTCGGGTCGCTGTCTCCTCTAGCACGTCCGGTTGCTTTCCGTGTGGCCCGGTGGGGGGACG
>NC_140735.1:3565000-3572500 GCF_050655825.1 Lonchura striata | reverse complement strand
GGGGTAGACCTGGTCTTCCGGGCGCCGGGGTAGACCTGGAATTCCGGGCGCCGGGGTAGGCCTGTTCCCCTGGAGCCGGGGTAGACCTGGTGTTCCGGGAGCCGGGGTAGACCTGGTGTTCCGAGCGCCGGGGTAGACTTGGTGCACGGAAGCCTCGGGGTAGACCTGGTCTTCCGGGCGCCGGGGTAGACCTGGAATTCCGGGCGCCGGGGTAGGCCTGTTCCCCTGGAGCCGGGGTAGACCTGGTGTTCCGGGCGCCAGGGTAGACCTGGTGCACGGAAGCCTCGGGGTAGACCTGGTGTTCCGGGCGCCGGGGTAGACCTGGTGCACGGAAGCCTCGGGGTAGACCTGGTCTTCCGGGCGCCGGGGTAGACCTGGTCTTCCGGGAGCCGGGGTAGACCTGGAATTCCGGGCGCCGGGGTAGGCCTGTTCTCCTGGAGCCGGGGTAGACCTGGTCTTCCGGGAGCCGGGGTAGACCTGGAATTCCGGGCGCCGGGGTAGGCCTGTTCCCCTGGAGCCGGGGTAGACCTGGTGTTCCGGGAGCCGGGGTAGACCTGGTGCACGGAAGCCTCGGGGTAGACCTGGTCTTCCGGGAGCCGGGGTAGACCTGTCGTCCTACTCCGGGCCCGGCCTCCGGCCGCCCGGCTGCTGCGGCAGACCTGTCGCCCTGGTGTCCCGGGCGGACCTGCTGTCCCGCGCACGACCCACCCTCCGGCCGCCCGGCGCCGGTCTAGAGAGGGAAGGAGCCGGCCGTTGGGAGCCGGCAGCGCTCCCGCCTCCTCCGTGCCCAAAGCGACAGCGGCCCGGCTCCTGCCTCCGTCTCCGGATCCCTCACTGCCTTCAGCCGCTCGACCCCCCTCCCCCCCACCCCGCTGCCGTCCTGCCCCGGGCTCGGACGGGGCCAGGCCGGGCTGGAGCGTCAAGGAAAGAAGGCCGTCAAAGCAGAAGGCTGGGCGAGAGCCGAAGAGAAGGCTTCTCGGCAAAGGGGCCGCCTCTGCCGCGGGCCCCGGCCCTGCTGGCCGAAGGACCCGCCTTCCTCGGTGTCGGCCCGCTCCTGGCCCTCCCGCCGCTGCGGGTGTGCGAACCGGCCGAGGAGAGAGCGGGCGGGGGACGGCGACGGGGGTGGGGAAAGTAGTCTGCGAGCGGCGCCGGGGAGTCTGATGGGGCAGGGCGGGGCGCCCCCAACCGTCGATGGGCGGAGGCGGGGAAAGTCTTCAGGCGGGGCGCCCCCAACCGTCGATGGGCGGGCTCTGAGGGGGCGGCGTCGGATTGCGAGTGTGTGGAGCCGGCGTGTGTGTCACCGTGCCCCTCTCTCTCTGTCTCTCTCTCCCTCCCTTCCCCCCCTCGCCCCCCCGTCCCTCCCTCCCTCCCTCGCTTCCCTTGCGCGCTGGCCCCACTGAAATTCCGTTCGGCCGGGTAGGGCTGCGCGGCACCCCGGGCGGAGGGGGCTGCTGACGCTGCTTCGACGGCAGGCTGACGCAGGCTGCCTGTCAGCTTGGTCTGGGATCGCTCTGGGTACCAGAGGGAAAGAAATAAAGTTCGCCAAGAAAATTCCTTTTCCGGATCAGTTTCTTGCGCCGAGGGAACAGAAGAGTCGTTCTCTTCGAGAAGGGAGGAAAGGGGAAGCGCGGGAAATGAAACCCGAACCCCAAACCAGACCAAGGGGAACCAAGCCACAAAAAACAAAGGGATAACCCCGTAACTCCTAAAACAAACCCAGAAAACTCGAACCAAAAGTCCCGCAACGCACATTCCCCCACCCCCCACAAAAACCCACACCGAGCCCCCCCCCTCGCGCCCGCCCCCCCCACCCCCACCAGGCAAAAAAAGGTAAAGCCGGCCATTGAGAAACGCTCTACTACCCGGGTATGGGGAAATACCTCTTGCCATGGCCCCGGAATAGACTTTTCCTCCGGGCGCCGGGGTAGACCCGTTGTCCGGCCCCCCGGGCTACACCTGGTATCCCGGAGCCGGGGTAAACCTTGTACCCGGCGGCCGGGGTAGACCTGGTATCCAGGAGCCGGGGTAGACCTTGTACCCGGCGGCCGGGGTAGACCTGGTATCCCGGAGACGGGGTAGACCTTGTACCCGGCGGCCGGGGTAGACCTGGTATCCAGGAGCCGGGGTAGACCTTGTACCCGGCGGCCGGGGTAGACCTGGTATCCAGGAGCCGGGGTAGACCTTGTACCCGGCGGCCGGGGTAGACCTGGTATCCAGGAGCCGGGGTAGACCTTGTACCCGGCGGCCGGGGTAGACCTGGTATCCAGGAGACGGGGTATACCTTGTACCCGGCGGCCGGGGTAGACCTGGTATCCAGGAGCCGGGGTAGACCTTGTACCCGGCGGCCGGGGTAGACCTGGTATCCAGGAGACGTGGTATACCTTGTACCCGGCGGCCGGGGTAGACCTGGTATCCCGGAGCCGGGGTAGACCTTGTACCCGGCGGCCGGGGTAGACCTGGTATCCAGGAGCCGGGGTAGACCTTGTACCCGGCGGCCGGGGTAGACCTGGTATCCAGGAGACGTGGTATACCTTGTACCCGGCGGCCGGGGTAGACCTGGTATCCCGGAGCCGGGCTAGACCTTGTACCCGGCGGCCGGGGTAGACCTGGTATCCAGGAGCCGGGGTAGACCTTGTACCCGGCGGCCGGGGTAGACCTGGTATCCAGGAGCCGGGGTAGACCTTGTACCCGGCGGCCGGGGTAGACCTGGTATCCAGGAGCCGGGGTAGACCTTGTACCCGGCGGCCGGGGTAGACCTGGTATCCAGGAGACGGGGTAGACCTTGTACCCGGCGGCCGGGGTAGACCTGGTATCCCGGAGACGGGGTAGACCTTGTACCCGGCGGCCGGGGTAGACCTGGTATCCCGTAGACGGGGTAGACCTTGTACCCGGCGGCCGGGGTAGACCTGGTATCCCGGAGACGGGGTAGACCTTGTACCCGGCGGCCGGGGTAGACCTGGTATCCCGGAGACGGGGTAGACCTTGTACCCGGCGGCCGGGGTAGACCTGGTATCCCGGAGACCGGGTAGACCTTGTACCCGGCGGCCGGGGTAGACCTGGTATCCAGGAGCCGGGGTAGACCTTGTACCCGGCGGCCGGGGTAGACCTGGTATCCAGGAGACGGGGTAGACCTTGTACCCGGCGGCCGGGGTAGACCTGGTATCCAGGAGCCGGGGTAGACCTTGTACCCGGCGGCCGGGGTAGACCTGGTATCCAGGAGACGGGGTAGACCTTGTACCCGGCGGCCGGGGTAGACCTGGTATCCCGGAGCCGGGGTAGACCTTGTACCCGGCGGCCGGGGTAGACCTGGTATCCCGGAGACGGGGTAGACCTTGTACCCGGCGGCCGGGGTAGACCTGGTATCCAGGAGCCGGGGTAGACCTTGTACCCGGCGGCCGGGGTAGACCTGGTATCCAGGAGACGGGGTATACCTTGTACCCGGCGGCCGGGGTAGACCTGGTATCCCGGAGACGGGGTAGACCTTGTACCCGGCGGCCGGGGTAGACCTGGTATCCCGGAGCCGGGGTAGACCTTGTACCCGGCGGCCGGGGTAGACCTGGTATCCAGGAGACGGGGTAGACCTTGTACCCGGCGGCCGGGGTAGACCTGGTATCCCGGAGACGGGGTAGACCTTGTACCCGGCGGCCGGGGTAGACCTGGTATCCAGGAGCCGGGGTAGACCTTGTACCCGGCGGCCGGGGTAGACCTGGTATCCCGGAGCCGGGGTAGACCTTGTACCCGGCGGCCGGGGTAGACCTGGTATCCCGGAGACGGGGTAGACCTTGTACCCGGCGGCCGGGGTAGACCTGGTATCCCGGAGACGGGGTAGACCTTGTACCCGGCGGCCGGGGTAGACCTGGTATCCAGGAGCCGGGGTAGACCTTGTACCCGGCGGCCGGGGTAGACCTGGTATCCAGGAGCCGGGGTAGACCTTGTACCCGGCGGCCGGGGTAGACCTGGTATCCCGGAGACGGGGTAGACCTTGTACCCGGCGGCCGGGGTAGACCTGGTATCCCGGAGCCGGGGTAGACCTTGTACCCGGCGGCCGGGGTAGACCTGGTATCCAGGAGCCGGGGTAGACCTTGTACCCGGCGGCCGGGGTAGACCTGGTATCCAGGAGCCGGGGTAGACCTTGTACCCGGCGGCCGGGGTAGACCTGGTATCCAGGAGCCGGGGTAGACCTTGTACCCGGCGGCCGGGGTAGACCTGGTATCCAGGAGACGGGGTAGACCTTGTACCCGGCGGCCGGGGTAGACCTGGTATCCAGGAGCCGGGGTAGACCTTGTACCCGGCGGCCGGGGTAGACCTGGTATCCCGGAGACGGGGTAGACCTTGTACCCGGCGGCCGGGGTAGACCTGGTATCCCGGAGACGGGGTAGACCTTGTACCCGGCGGCCGGGGTAGACCTGGTATCCCGGAGACGGGGTAGACCTTGTACCCGGCGGCCGGGGTAGACCTGGTATCCAGGAGCCGGGGTAGACCTTGTACCCGGCGGCCGGGGTAGACCTGGTATCCAGGAGACGGGGTAGACCTTGTACCCGGCGGCCGGGGTAGACCTGGTATCCAGGAGACGGGGTAGACCTTGTACCCGGCGGCCGGGGTAGACCTGGTATCCCGGAGCCGGGGTAGACCTTGTACCCGGCGGCCGGGGTAGACCTGGTATCCCGGAGCCGGGGTAGACCTTGTACCCGGCGGCCGGGGTAGACCTGGTATCCCGGAGCCGGGGTAGACCTTGTACCCGGCGGCCGGGGTAGACCTGGTATCCCGGAGACGGGGTAGACCTTGTACCCGGCGGCCGGGGTAGACCTGGTATCCCGGAGACGGGGTAGACCTTGTACCCGGCGGCCGGGGTAGACCTGGTATCCCGGAGACGGGGTAGACCTTGTACCCGGCGGCCGGGGTAGACCTGGTACCCCGGAGACGGGGTAGACCTTGTACCCGGCGGCCGGGGTAGACCTGGTATCCAGGAGACGGGGTAGACCTTGTACCCGGCGGCCGGGGTAGACCTGGTACCCCGGAGACGGGGTAGACCTTGTACCCGGCGGCCGGGGTAGACCTGGTATCCAGGAGACGGGGTAGACCTTGTACCCGGCGGCCGGGGTAGACCTGGTATCCCGGAGCCGGGGTAGACCTTGTACCCGGCGGCCGGGGTAGACCTTGTACCCGGCGGCCGGGGTAGACCTGGTATCCCGGAGACGGGGTAGACCTTGTACCCGGCGGCCGGGGTAGACCTGGTATCCAGGAGACGGGGTAGACCTTGTACCCGGCGGCCGTGGTAGACCTGGTATCCCGGAGACGGGGTAGACCTTGTACCCGGCGGCCGGGGTAGACCTGGTATCCCGGAGCCGGGGTAGACCTTGTACCCGGCGGCCGGGGTAGACCTGGTATCCCGGAGCCGGGGTAGACCTTGTACCCGGCGGCCGGGGTAGACCTGGTATCCCGGAGACGGGGTAGACCTTGTACCCGGCGGCCGGGGTAGACCTGGTATCCAGGAGCCGGGGTAGACCTTGTACCCGGCGGCCGGGGTAGACCTGGTATCCAGGAGACGGGGTAGACCTTGTACCCGGCGGCCGGGGTAGACCTGGTATCCCGGAGACGGGGTAGACCTTGTACCCGGCGGCCGGGGTAGACCTGGTATCCAGGAGCCGGGGTAGACCTTGTACCCGGCGGCCGGGGTAGACCTGGTATCCAGGAGACGGGGTAGACCTTGTACCCGGCGGCCGGGGTAGACCTGGTATCCCGGAGACGGGGTAGACCTTGTACCCGGCGGCCGGGGTAGACCTGGTATCCCGGAGCCGGGGTAGACCTGGTCTCCGTCCGCCCGGGTAGACCTGGTGTCGCGGCCGCCTGCGGAAGTTCACCAAGGGGTCGCTGTTCCAGGCTGCCTCCGGCTATGTCGACGTAGCGGTCGGCCTGCGCTGGCGCACCCTCCCGGTCGACTTCCACTCGTCTCCTTGGAGGCGTCGGCGGCCTTGGACTTATCTTTCCGTATATTGGGAGCGAGGTGACGGGCCGCGTCCCCGCAGGTTTCCAGGGTGCCTGCGTCGCAAGGCGGAGGATAGGGCGGCCGCGCCGCGCGGTCGTCGGGGCAGAGCGAGTGCCGCCTAGGCCGGGTGAGCCGCGTGGCTTGGTCCCGGTTCCCGTCCTGCCCAGGGCGCTCTTTCGGGGGGAGAGCTGCCCGAGAAGCCAGAGAGAAGAGAATGGGCAGTGTGAAGGGCCACCAGAGAGAGAGCCGAGAGCCGAGAGAGACGGCCCGAAAGACCGTGTCGAGAAGCCGCTCGCTGGCCGCAGCGAGGCGGTGAGAAGCCCCGCGTGTGTGTTGCTCCGCTCCGGTCGGCTGCCGTGCCGGCCCGGTTGAAGGGGGGGCGGCCCCCCTGGGACGATCGGTGGCAGGTGAGGCGGCGGCGCCTCGTCCCTTTTCCGCCTGGCCTTAAGCCGGGGCCCGCTCCGGCAGGCATTTTTCCGGCAGCCGGTCCGGTGGCAGTGGCCGGCAGCCGGGGGTCGACGCGGCCGGGCTTTTTTTTTCCCCGGCCCTCGCCCGAGAGCCTCCTCCCCGAGCAAGGCCCGGCCAGCCCGCCGCGGTGGCGGCGCCCGGTTCCCCCGCTCCCGACCTGTTTGCCAGCGTGTCCGTGTCGGAAGGGCAGCGGTGGGGCGCGCGGCCTGGCCTCGGCATTCGCCGCGTGGCCGGAGGGGCTCGGTGACGGCGGTCGCCCGATGAGCCGTGGAGCCGGGGTGGCGGCACCCCGTCCCACCGGCGCGTGCTGTTGAAGTCACCCCCTTCCTCGGCCTTAAGCCGGGGACCCGCCTTGCGGGCGGGCTGTTTTTTTCGCGGGCAGAGAGGGGCCGGCCGCGGTGGCCGGCCCGCCCTAGCACGGACCGAAGCCCCCGGCAGAGAGCAACCCCCGGAAGGTCGCGGGCGAGGCGGCGGCGCCTCGCCCTTCCTCGGTCGTGGCGACCGAGCCCGCTTCTGCCCCGGGCGGTCCGTTGCTATTTTTTCAAGGGCGTGTGCGGGTGCTGTGGGGGGCCCCGCCCGCCCGGCCTCCGATGGCCTTTTCCTCTCGCGGCCCTAAGCCGCGGCACCGAGAAGCGTGCGGGCCCACGAAAGCCGAGGTTGTGTGGAGCCGGGGGGCCGAGCGAGCCCCGAGCCGAGCGATGCCGGTGGGTTTCGAAGGGGGGGGGGCAGCGAGAAGGCGGCGCGCGCCTCGCCCCCCCCCGGGCCCCCGGCGCCCGTGGTTAGCACGGGTCCTTGTGGGCCGCGCACGCCATGTGCCTTTTTTTTTTTTTTTTTTTTTTCCGTTGATCGGTGCCGTACCCCGGCTTTTCCGAAGGGGAGAGAAAGAGAGGCCGAGAGAGAGAGAGAGAGAGAGAGAGCGCGCCAGCCGCGGGGCGGGCGAAAGCCGGTGGCACCTTTCTCGAACGCTCGGACGGGTTCCCTGGGCAGAAAAGGGTGAAGGCCATCCCCACCCCGGCCCGGCGGTCCCGTCCTTCCGTCGTCCGGCC
>NC_140735.1:3557500-3560000 GCF_050655825.1 Lonchura striata | reverse complement strand
AAACGGGCGACGCCGGCAGAGAGCGCGCGCTCTCTCGCCCCTTCCTCAGCTGCGGGGTTGCGGCCGCCGGGGCCCGCCGCGCTCTCCTCCTTCCTCGGCCGCCTCTGCGGTCTCTGGGGTGCGGCGCCGCGCGCGGCGCGGCCGCGCCGTCTCTCTCCCCTCGACGGCCTTCTCCTCGAGCGCGCCGGCGGCGCCGGTCGCCGGCCGTCCCCGGCTCAGCGACCGCCCGCCCGCCCGGGGCCGAGCGCTCGGCAGGTCCCTCCGTCGCCGGAGAGTCCGCGAGCGCGGGCGGCCCCGTGCCGAGCGGCGGCGGCGCCGCTCGGCGAGTGTCCCCCGCCAGCGGGGACGGCCGGCCGGACGGCGCCCGCCGTCGCCGGCGGCGGTCCCGGCCCGGGCCCCGCCCGCCGCCTCCCCGTCGCCCTTTTCTCCGTCCGCTCGCGGAGCCCCGGAGGAAGGTCGTGCGCGCGGCGGCCGTGGGGGGTTGGGGGGGGGGGCGCTTCCCCGCCCGGTCTCCCCGCCCGGTCAGCGGGGAGAAAAGGGCGGGCGTCGCTGCCCCCCTCCCCGCCTACCCCCCCGGCTCGGCGCCGCACGCCTTCCCCTGGGCCGCGCGTGCCCGAGGAAAAAGGGGCTCCGTGACGGTGCGAGGCGGCGGCGGTCCCGGGAGTGCGGCCGTTGCGGCGGCGGGTCAGCCGTCCGGCAGGCTCCGGGCGCTCGCGACGCCGGCTCGGGTCTCGGTGCGGCGCCCGCCTCCGGCGCCGGCGGCGGAGCGCGTCCGCCGGGCGCTCGCCCTTCCCGGCGGGAGCGGTCCCGCGGGGGGCGTTGCCGGTTGGGCGGTGGCCGTCGCGTGCCGTCTCGAGCGCGGCAAGGCCGCTGGGGAGAGAGAGCGAGCCGGCCGCGCGGTGGCGCGGCGGCGCTCCGCGGGTCCGCGGAGCGGCGGTGAGAAGGGAGAGCGGCGCGCGCGGGGGCCGACGGCCGCGCCCCCGGCCGCGTGCGTCCCGTCGTCCCGTTGCAGCGAGGCCGGGCGGGCCGCCGTGTCCCCCCGCGGTCCGGCGCGCGCCGCGTGCCTCCTCCGTGCGGAGGCCGGGCCGAGCCCGGGCGCCTGGGCCGCCTCCGGAGGACGGCACAGTTTGCCGGCGGCGTCTCCCCTCGCTCGTAGCGGCGGGGGGAGGCGGTCGGGGACGCGGGTCCCCCCGCCTTTCCCGCCGACCTTCGGAGCGTTCCGTTGGGCGTTTCGCTCTCGGATGGTTTTTCTTTCCCCCCCCACTCGGTTCGTTGCGTTGTGTGCTCGTACGGTCGAAGCCGGGGGCGGCCCGCGTGCGTGCCCCCTCGGCGAGAGAGAAAAAAAGGGGCCCCCTCCGCCCGTGTGCGGGGTTCGGTGCCGAAAGCCAGACAACTCTTAGCGGTGGATCACTCGGCTCGTGCGTCGATGAAGAACGCAGCTAGCTGCGAGAATTAATGTGAATTGCAGGACACATTGATCATCGACACTTCGAACGCACTTGCGGCCCCGGGTTCCTCCCGGGGCTACGCCTGTCTGAGCGTCGCTTGACGATCAATCGCCGCCCGGGGGTTGCCACCCCGGCGGCGCGGCTGGGGTCGCCTCGCAGGCCCGTCGTCGTGGCCGTGGCCGTCGTGGCCGCGCCCGAGGGCCTTCGTCCCCCTAAATGCAGACTCGGGGAGCGCTCCGTAGCTCCCCGCTCCCGGAGCGAGCCGCTGGGGCGGAGCTCGTCCTCGCCGGGGGCCGCGTCGCCGAGCGGCGGCGCGGCGGCCGGGGAGAAAGAGAGCGAGAGAGACGGGGCGGCGTCGAGAGCGCCCCGCCGAGGGCCGAGAGACGAGGGCGAGAGGGGGGGAGGCGAGGCGCGCGGGCCTCGCCCCCCCCCGGCCTCCCCCCGCGCGGGCGGCTGTCTGCGGGTGGGTACCGCGCGGGTACCGTGCCGTGCTGCCGCGCGCGAGGCGCGAGCGCCGGGGGGGGCGGGGGCGACCCCCGCGTCGTCCTCTCCTTCCCTTCCCCGTCCCTCTCTGTCGCCGTCTCGGGGCGCCAGGGGCGCCGTCGCCGTTCTCGCTCTCTCCCTCTCCCCGCCGAAGGCCGTCGCGCCCGCCGCCTGGCGGCCGCGTCCCCCCCCGGTCCGGGGCCGTCTCTGCCGCGTGTGTGCTTCCGTGTTTTCCTTTCGGTTCTCGTCTCCGGGACGGGGTCCGTCCGTCCGTCTTTCCTCTGCGCCGCGTCCCCGCGTCGCTCGCTCGCCCGACTGCCCGCCCGCCCGCCCGCCCGCTCGCTCGCTCGCGCTCTCTCGGCCCTCGCGGTGAGGGGCGAGGGGAACGAAAAAGCGGCGGGGGCGGGGGGGGGGCAGAGGGGGAAGGCGCGCGGGGCCGCCGGCGGTGGGGGAGCGGAGGAGAGAGCGCCCGCCCGCCCGCCCGTCGGGCTCCGTCGGCGCGGCGCGGCGCGGCGCAGCTTTGGGCTTGCGACCTCAGATCAGACGTGGCGACCCGCTGAATTTAAGCA
>NC_140735.1:3545000-3552500 GCF_050655825.1 Lonchura striata | reverse complement strand
GGGGTAGACTAGCTCCGGCCCACGGCCAGACGCCCGGCGCCGGGGTAGACCTGATATCGTCTAAGGCTGGCCTCAGCCTAGCGCCACCCAGCCCTCGCACAGAGCTGCGCACCCGGGCCGGACTTGTCCTCCGGCCGCTCGGCCGCTCGGCCGGGCGGCAGGCCTGCTGTCCCGGCACCGGACGTGGTCCTCGCGAGGCCAGGCGCCGGGCTAGGTAGACCTGGTGTCCTGGAGGCGGACTTAGGCCTCCGGCCGCCCGGCGCCGGGGTAGACCTGGTGTTCCGGGAGCCGGGGTAGACCTGGTGCACGGAAGCCTCGGGGTAGACCTGGTCTTCCGGGCGCCGGGGTAGACCTGGAATTCCGGGCGCCGGGGTAGGCCTGTTCCCCTGGAGCCGGGGTAGACCTGGTGTTCCGGGAGCCGGGGTAGACCTGGTGTTCCGAGCGCCGGGGTAGACTTGGTGCACGGAAGCCTCGGGGTAGACCTGGTCTTCCGGGCGCCGGGGTAGACCTGGAATTCCGGGCGCCGGGGTAGGCCTGTTCCCCTGGAGCCGGGGTAGACCTGGTGTTCCGGGCGCCGGGGTAGACCTGGTGCACGGAAGCCTCGGGGTAGACCTGGTCTTCCGGGCGCCGGGGTAGACCTGGTGCACGGAAGCCTCGGGGTAGACCTGGTCTTCCGGGCGCCGGGGTAGACCTGGTCTTCCGGGAGCCGGGGTAGACCTGGAATTCCGGGCGCCGGGGTAGGCCTGTTCTCCTGGAGCCGGGGTAGACCTGGTCTTCCGGGAGCCGGGGTAGACCTGGAATTCCGGGCGCCGGGGTAGGCCTGTTCCCCTGGAGCCGGGGTAGACCTGGTGTTCCGGGAGCCGGGGTAGACCTGGTGTTCCGAGCGCCGGGGTAGACTTGGTGCACGGAAGCCTCGGGGTAGACCTGGTCTTCCGGGCGCCGGGGTAGACCTGGAATTCCGGGCGCCGGGGTAGGCCTGTTCCCCTGGAGCCGGGGTAGACCTGGTGTTCCGGGAGCCGGGGTAGACCTGGTGTTCCGAGCGCCGGGGTAGACTTGGTGCACGGAAGCCTCGGGGTAGACCTGGTCTTCCGGGCGCCGGGGTAGACCTGGAATTCCGGGCGCCGGGGTAGGCCTGTTCCCCTGGAGCCGGGGTAGACCTGGTGTTCCGGGCGCCAGGGTAGACCTGGTGCACGGAAGCCTCGGGGTAGACCTGGTGTTCCGGGCGCCGGGGTAGACCTGGTGCACGGAAGCCTCGGGGTAGACCTGGTCTTCCGGGCGCCGGGGTAGACCTGGTCTTCCGGGAGCCGGGGTAGACCTGGAATTCCGGGCGCCGGGGTAGGCCTGTTCTCCTGGAGCCGGGGTAGACCTGGTCTTCCGGGAGCCGGGGTAGACCTGGAATTCCGGGCGCCGGGGTAGGCCTGTTCCCCTGGAGCCGGGGTAGACCTGGTGTTCCGGGAGCCGGGGTAGACCTGGTGCACGGAAGCCTCGGGGTAGACCTGGTCTTCCGGGAGCCGGGGTAGACCTGTCGTCCTACTCCGGGCCCGGCCTCCGGCCGCCCGGCTGCTGCGGCAGACCTGTCGCCCTGGTGTCCCGGGCGGACCTGCTGTCCCGCGCACGACCCACCCTCCGGCCGCCCGGCGCCGGTCTAGAGAGGGAAGGAGCCGGCCGTTGGGAGCCGGCAGCGCTCCCGCCTCCTCCGTGCCCAAAGCGACAGCGGCCCGGCTCCTGCCTCCGTCTCCGGATCCCTCACTGCCTTCAGCCGCTCGACCCCCCTCCCCCCCACCCCGCTGCCGTCCTGCCCCGGGCTCGGACGGGGCCAGGCCGGGCTGGAGCGTCAAGGAAAGAAGGCCGTCAAAGCAGAAGGCTGGGCGAGAGCCGAAGAGAAGGCTTCTCGGCAAAGGGGCCGCCTCTGCCGCGGGCCCCGGCCCTGCTGGCCGAAGGACCCGCCTTCCTCGGTGTCGGCCCGCTCCTGGCCCTCCCGCCGCTGCGGGTGTGCGAACCGGCCGAGGAGAGAGCGGGCGGGGGACGGCGACGGGGGTGGGGAAAGTAGTCTGCGAGCGGCGCCGGGGAGTCTGATGGGGCAGGGCGGGGCGCCCCCAACCGTCGATGGGCGGAGGCGGGGAAAGTCTTCAGGCGGGGCGCCCCCAACCGTCGATGGGCGGGCTCTGAGGGGGCGGCGTCGGATTGCGAGTGTGTGGAGCCGGCGTGTGTGTCACCGTGCCCCTCTCTCTCTGTCTCTCTCTCCCTCCCTTCCCCCCCTCGCCCCCCCGTCCCTCCCTCCCTCCCTCGCTTCCCTTGCGCGCTGGCCCCACTGAAATTCCGTTCGGCCGGGTAGGGCTGCGCGGCACCCCGGGCGGAGGGGGCTGCTGACGCTGCTTCGACGGCAGGCTGACGCAGGCTGCCTGTCAGCTTGGTCTGGGATCGCTCTGGGTACCAGAGGGAAAGAAATAAAGTTCGCCAAGAAAATTCCTTTTCCGGATCAGTTTCTTGCGCCGAGGGAACAGAAGAGTCGTTCTCTTCGAGAAGGGAGGAAAGGGGAAGCGCGGGAAATGAAACCCGAACCCCAAACCAGACCAAGGGGAACCAAGCCACAAAAAACAAAGGGATAACCCCGTAACTCCTAAAACAAACCCAGAAAACTCGAACCAAAAGTCCCGCAACGCACATTCCCCCACCCCCCACAAAAACCCACACCGAGCCCCCCCCCTCGCGCCCGCCCCCCCCACCCCCACCAGGCAAAAAAAGGTAAAGCCGGCCATTGAGAAACGCTCTACTACCCGGGTATGGGGAAATACCTCTTGCCATGGCCCCGGAATAGACTTTTCCTCCGGGCGCCGGGGTAGACCCGTTGTCCGGCCCCCCGGGCTACACCTGGTATCCCGGAGCCGGGGTAAACCTTGTACCCGGCGGCCGGGGTAGACCTGGTATCCAGGAGCCGGGGTAGACCTTGTACCCGGCGGCCGGGGTAGACCTGGTATCCCGGAGACGGGGTAGACCTTGTACCCGGCGGCCGGGGTAGACCTGGTATCCAGGAGCCGGGGTAGACCTTGTACCCGGCGGCCGGGGTAGACCTGGTATCCAGGAGCCGGGGTAGACCTTGTACCCGGCGGCCGGGGTAGACCTGGTATCCAGGAGCCGGGGTAGACCTTGTACCCGGCGGCCGGGGTAGACCTGGTATCCAGGAGACGGGGTATACCTTGTACCCGGCGGCCGGGGTAGACCTGGTATCCAGGAGCCGGGGTAGACCTTGTACCCGGCGGCCGGGGTAGACCTGGTATCCAGGAGACGTGGTATACCTTGTACCCGGCGGCCGGGGTAGACCTGGTATCCCGGAGCCGGGGTAGACCTTGTACCCGGCGGCCGGGGTAGACCTGGTATCCAGGAGCCGGGGTAGACCTTGTACCCGGCGGCCGGGGTAGACCTGGTATCCAGGAGACGTGGTATACCTTGTACCCGGCGGCCGGGGTAGACCTGGTATCCCGGAGCCGGGCTAGACCTTGTACCCGGCGGCCGGGGTAGACCTGGTATCCAGGAGCCGGGGTAGACCTTGTACCCGGCGGCCGGGGTAGACCTGGTATCCAGGAGCCGGGGTAGACCTTGTACCCGGCGGCCGGGGTAGACCTGGTATCCAGGAGCCGGGGTAGACCTTGTACCCGGCGGCCGGGGTAGACCTGGTATCCAGGAGACGGGGTAGACCTTGTACCCGGCGGCCGGGGTAGACCTGGTATCCCGGAGACGGGGTAGACCTTGTACCCGGCGGCCGGGGTAGACCTGGTATCCCGTAGACGGGGTAGACCTTGTACCCGGCGGCCGGGGTAGACCTGGTATCCCGGAGACGGGGTAGACCTTGTACCCGGCGGCCGGGGTAGACCTGGTATCCCGGAGACGGGGTAGACCTTGTACCCGGCGGCCGGGGTAGACCTGGTATCCCGGAGACCGGGTAGACCTTGTACCCGGCGGCCGGGGTAGACCTGGTATCCAGGAGCCGGGGTAGACCTTGTACCCGGCGGCCGGGGTAGACCTGGTATCCAGGAGACGGGGTAGACCTTGTACCCGGCGGCCGGGGTAGACCTGGTATCCAGGAGCCGGGGTAGACCTTGTACCCGGCGGCCGGGGTAGACCTGGTATCCAGGAGACGGGGTAGACCTTGTACCCGGCGGCCGGGGTAGACCTGGTATCCCGGAGCCGGGGTAGACCTTGTACCCGGCGGCCGGGGTAGACCTGGTATCCCGGAGACGGGGTAGACCTTGTACCCGGCGGCCGGGGTAGACCTGGTATCCAGGAGCCGGGGTAGACCTTGTACCCGGCGGCCGGGGTAGACCTGGTATCCAGGAGACGGGGTATACCTTGTACCCGGCGGCCGGGGTAGACCTGGTATCCCGGAGACGGGGTAGACCTTGTACCCGGCGGCCGGGGTAGACCTGGTATCCCGGAGCCGGGGTAGACCTTGTACCCGGCGGCCGGGGTAGACCTGGTATCCAGGAGACGGGGTAGACCTTGTACCCGGCGGCCGGGGTAGACCTGGTATCCCGGAGACGGGGTAGACCTTGTACCCGGCGGCCGGGGTAGACCTGGTATCCAGGAGCCGGGGTAGACCTTGTACCCGGCGGCCGGGGTAGACCTGGTATCCCGGAGCCGGGGTAGACCTTGTACCCGGCGGCCGGGGTAGACCTGGTATCCCGGAGACGGGGTAGACCTTGTACCCGGCGGCCGGGGTAGACCTGGTATCCCGGAGACGGGGTAGACCTTGTACCCGGCGGCCGGGGTAGACCTGGTATCCAGGAGCCGGGGTAGACCTTGTACCCGGCGGCCGGGGTAGACCTGGTATCCAGGAGCCGGGGTAGACCTTGTACCCGGCGGCCGGGGTAGACCTGGTATCCCGGAGACGGGGTAGACCTTGTACCCGGCGGCCGGGGTAGACCTGGTATCCCGGAGCCGGGGTAGACCTTGTACCCGGCGGCCGGGGTAGACCTGGTATCCAGGAGCCGGGGTAGACCTTGTACCCGGCGGCCGGGGTAGACCTGGTATCCAGGAGCCGGGGTAGACCTTGTACCCGGCGGCCGGGGTAGACCTGGTATCCAGGAGCCGGGGTAGACCTTGTACCCGGCGGCCGGGGTAGACCTGGTATCCAGGAGACGGGGTAGACCTTGTACCCGGCGGCCGGGGTAGACCTGGTATCCAGGAGCCGGGGTAGACCTTGTACCCGGCGGCCGGGGTAGACCTGGTATCCCGGAGACGGGGTAGACCTTGTACCCGGCGGCCGGGGTAGACCTGGTATCCCGGAGACGGGGTAGACCTTGTACCCGGCGGCCGGGGTAGACCTGGTATCCCGGAGACGGGGTAGACCTTGTACCCGGCGGCCGGGGTAGACCTGGTATCCAGGAGCCGGGGTAGACCTTGTACCCGGCGGCCGGGGTAGACCTGGTATCCAGGAGACGGGGTAGACCTTGTACCCGGCGGCCGGGGTAGACCTGGTATCCAGGAGACGGGGTAGACCTTGTACCCGGCGGCCGGGGTAGACCTGGTATCCCGGAGCCGGGGTAGACCTTGTACCCGGCGGCCGGGGTAGACCTGGTATCCCGGAGCCGGGGTAGACCTTGTACCCGGCGGCCGGGGTAGACCTGGTATCCCGGAGCCGGGGTAGACCTTGTACCCGGCGGCCGGGGTAGACCTGGTATCCCGGAGACGGGGTAGACCTTGTACCCGGCGGCCGGGGTAGACCTGGTATCCCGGAGACGGGGTAGACCTTGTACCCGGCGGCCGGGGTAGACCTGGTATCCCGGAGACGGGGTAGACCTTGTACCCGGCGGCCGGGGTAGACCTGGTACCCCGGAGACGGGGTAGACCTTGTACCCGGCGGCCGGGGTAGACCTGGTATCCAGGAGACGGGGTAGACCTTGTACCCGGCGGCCGGGGTAGACCTGGTACCCCGGAGACGGGGTAGACCTTGTACCCGGCGGCCGGGGTAGACCTGGTATCCAGGAGACGGGGTAGACCTTGTACCCGGCGGCCGGGGTAGACCTGGTATCCCGGAGCCGGGGTAGACCTTGTACCCGGCGGCCGGGGTAGACCTTGTACCCGGCGGCCGGGGTAGACCTGGTATCCCGGAGACGGGGTAGACCTTGTACCCGGCGGCCGGGGTAGACCTGGTATCCAGGAGACGGGGTAGACCTTGTACCCGGCGGCCGTGGTAGACCTGGTATCCCGGAGACGGGGTAGACCTTGTACCCGGCGGCCGGGGTAGACCTGGTATCCCGGAGCCGGGGTAGACCTTGTACCCGGCGGCCGGGGTAGACCTGGTATCCCGGAGCCGGGGTAGACCTTGTACCCGGCGGCCGGGGTAGACCTGGTATCCCGGAGACGGGGTAGACCTTGTACCCGGCGGCCGGGGTAGACCTGGTATCCAGGAGCCGGGGTAGACCTTGTACCCGGCGGCCGGGGTAGACCTGGTATCCAGGAGACGGGGTAGACCTTGTACCCGGCGGCCGGGGTAGACCTGGTATCCCGGAGACGGGGTAGACCTTGTACCCGGCGGCCGGGGTAGACCTGGTATCCAGGAGCCGGGGTAGACCTTGTACCCGGCGGCCGGGGTAGACCTGGTATCCAGGAGACGGGGTAGACCTTGTACCCGGCGGCCGGGGTAGACCTGGTATCCCGGAGACGGGGTAGACCTTGTACCCGGCGGCCGGGGTAGACCTGGTATCCCGGAGCCGGGGTAGACCTGGTCTCCGTCCGCCCGGGTAGACCTGGTGTCGCGGCCGCCTGCGGAAGTTCACCAAGGGGTCGCTGTTCCAGGCTGCCTCCGGCTATGTCGACGTAGCGGTCGGCCTGCGCTGGCGCACCCTCCCGGTCGACTTCCACTCGTCTCCTTGGAGGCGTCGGCGGCCTTGGACTTATCTTTCCGTATATTGGGAGCGAGGTGACGGGCCGCGTCCCCGCAGGTTTCCAGGGTGCCTGCGTCGCAAGGCGGAGGATAGGGCGGCCGCGCCGCGCGGTCGTCGGGGCAGAGCGAGTGCCGCCTAGGCCGGGTGAGCCGCGTGGCTTGGTCCCGGTTCCCGTCCTGCCCAGGGCGCTCTTTCGGGGGGAGAGCTGCCCGAGAAGCCAGAGAGAAGAGAATGGGCAGTGTGAAGGGCCACCAGAGAGAGAGCCGAGAGCCGAGAGAGACGGCCCGAAAGACCGTGTCGAGAAGCCGCTCGCTGGCCGCAGCGAGGCGGTGAGAAGCCCCGCGTGTGTGTTGCTCCGCTCCGGTCGGCTGCCGTGCCGGCCCGGTTGAAGGGGGGGCGGCCCCCCTGGGACGATCGGTGGCAGGTGAGGCGGCGGCGCCTCGTCCCTTTTCCGCCTGGCCTTAAGCCGGGGCCCGCTCCGGCAGGCATTTTTCCGGCAGCCGGTCCGGTGGCAGTGGCCGGCAGCCGGGGGTCGACGCGGCCGGGCTTTTTTTTTCCCCGGCCCTCGCCCGAGAGCCTCCTCCCCGAGCAAGGCCCGGCCAGCCCGCCGCGGTGG
>NC_140735.1:3537500-3540000 GCF_050655825.1 Lonchura striata | reverse complement strand
GAGGCGGCTCCTCCGGCTCTTCCCGCACCGGGGAAGCGGGGCTTTTGCCCGGCCGGGTAGAGCCCCGCTCTCGGGCCCGAGGCGGGCCCTCTGGCGCGGCAGAGGGTGGGGAAACGCCGGGGGTCGAGGTCCTCCGGGCGTTCCGGGCCGCGCTTCGTGGCGGGGGAGCGCGCGGGACCCGCCGCCGGGGAGGCGCGGCGGCGGAGGCGGCGGCGAAGGCGTTCCTCGCCCCGCCGGCGTCGTCGTCGCCGCGGCCTCTCCCGGCGTGGTCGGCGAGGTCGCTCGGCGGCCGGGCCGCGTCCCCGCACCGGCGGGGCGGCCCGAGCCGCGGCGGTCCTCTCGGGCGCAGCGCCGGGCTACTGAGGGAAACCCCGGGCCCCGAGAAGGACGCCGCGGTGGTGGCGGCAGACGTCGGGCGCGCCCCCGCCGGTGGACGCTCCCCCGAGGGCGGCAGCGGGGGAGGCACCCCGGCGGGGCCATGCAGGTCGTTTCCCTCGCCCCAGGGCCAGGTACCTAGCGCTCCGCGCCTCCGGCGGCCCCCCGGCTTCCTTTTCCTCGGCGTCGTCAAACGCTGCGGGGAGGGGGCCGCGAAAGGGCCGCCGCCGAGCCGGGGCGGCGGTTTAAAGACTCGGGCGGCTCGGCGCGTCCTTCCGCCGCGGCGGCGGCGGCGGCGGTTGCCGGGCGGCGGTGCGCGGCTCCATTGAGGGGTGGGGAGCTACTCCCGCGTGATCCCCTGCGGTGGTGCCCGCGGCCACCGGCCGCGCGGCCGTCGTCCCGCCGCGTTACCGCGCGCGGGGGGTTTGTCGCGCCGCGCCGGGGAGGGGCGCCCTGCCCCCCCCTCTCCGCGGCCCGGCCTCGGCGGAGAGGCCGCGGCGCGCGGTCGGCCGCGGGGGCCGACCCGCTCGCCTCGAAACGGGCGACGCCGGCAGAGAGCGCGCGCTCTCTCGCCCCTTCCTCAGCTGCGGGGTTGCGGCCGCCGGGGCCCGCCGCGCTCTCCTCCTTCCTCGGCCGCCTCTGCGGTCTCTGGGGTGCGGCGCCGCGCGCGGCGCGGCCGCGCCGTCTCTCTCCCCTCGACGGCCTTCTCCTCGAGCGCGCCGGCGGCGCCGGTCGCCGGCCGTCCCCGGCTCAGCGACCGCCCGCCCGCCCGGGGCCGAGCGCTCGGCAGGTCCCTCCGTCGCCGGAGAGTCCGCGAGCGCGGGCGGCCCCGTGCCGAGCGGCGGCGGCGCCGCTCGGCGAGTGTCCCCCGCCAGCGGGGACGGCCGGCCGGACGGCGCCCGCCGTCGCCGGCGGCGGTCCCGGCCCGGGCCCCGCCCGCCGCCTCCCCGTCGCCCTTTTCTCCGTCCGCTCGCGGAGCCCCGGAGGAAGGTCGTGCGCGCGGCGGCCGTGGGGGGTTGGGGGGGGGGGCGCTTCCCCGCCCGGTCTCCCCGCCCGGTCAGCGGGGAGAAAAGGGCGGGCGTCGCTGCCCCCCTCCCCGCCTACCCCCCCGGCTCGGCGCCGCACGCCTTCCCCTGGGCCGCGCGTGCCCGAGGAAAAAGGGGCTCCGTGACGGTGCGAGGCGGCGGCGGTCCCGGGAGTGCGGCCGTTGCGGCGGCGGGTCAGCCGTCCGGCAGGCTCCGGGCGCTCGCGACGCCGGCTCGGGTCTCGGTGCGGCGCCCGCCTCCGGCGCCGGCGGCGGAGCGCGTCCGCCGGGCGCTCGCCCTTCCCGGCGGGAGCGGTCCCGCGGGGGGCGTTGCCGGTTGGGCGGTGGCCGTCGCGTGCCGTCTCGAGCGCGGCAAGGCCGCTGGGGAGAGAGAGCGAGCCGGCCGCGCGGTGGCGCGGCGGCGCTCCGCGGGTCCGCGGAGCGGCGGTGAGAAGGGAGAGCGGCGCGCGCGGGGGCCGACGGCCGCGCCCCCGGCCGCGTGCGTCCCGTCGTCCCGTTGCAGCGAGGCCGGGCGGGCCGCCGTGTCCCCCCGCGGTCCGGCGCGCGCCGCGTGCCTCCTCCGTGCGGAGGCCGGGCCGAGCCCGGGCGCCTGGGCCGCCTCCGGAGGACGGCACAGTTTGCCGGCGGCGTCTCCCCTCGCTCGTAGCGGCGGGGGGAGGCGGTCGGGGACGCGGGTCCCCCCGCCTTTCCCGCCGACCTTCGGAGCGTTCCGTTGGGCGTTTCGCTCTCGGATGGTTTTTCTTTCCCCCCCCACTCGGTTCGTTGCGTTGTGTGCTCGTACGGTCGAAGCCGGGGGCGGCCCGCGTGCGTGCCCCCTCGGCGAGAGAGAAAAAAAGGGGCCCCCTCCGCCCGTGTGCGGGGTTCGGTGCCGAAAGCCAGACAACTCTTAGCGGTGGATCACTCGGCTCGTGCGTCGATGAAGAACGCAGCTAGCTGCGAGAATTAATGTGAATTGCAGGACACATTGATCATCGACACTTCGAACGCACTTGCGGCCCCGGGTTCCTCCCGGGGCTACGCCTGTCTGAGCGTCGCTTGACGATCAATCGCCGCCCGGGGGTTGCCACCCCGGCGGCGCGG
>NC_140735.1:3530000-3532500 GCF_050655825.1 Lonchura striata | reverse complement strand
ATGGACCGAGGAGGAGGAAGCTCTCTTGGTGCAATTGATGGATAGATTCGCCGGTAGCAGAAATATTAACCAACTAATAGCGGAGCATTTACCATCTAAAACGGCAAAACAAATCAGTGATAAGAGACGCCTTCTGGTAAAAGGTCCCTCTGTTACATCTAAACCAGAAGGAAAAAGGGTTCGAGCTAAGGATGCTGATTTGGCGAAAGAGGGACATTTAAAGCTCCAATACCGCGAGGCCATCAAGTCGGGGCTATCGAGGGGTTCATTCATTGTGTACCAAGAGGCATTTCAGGAAATATTGGATGGAAAAGATCCACAGGAGGTGGTGAATAAGGTTTATGCTGAGTTTCAAAGAGGCCTGAAAAGGCTGAGCCAGAAGGTTAAAAAGGGCAAAGGTCGAAAATCACGTGATACACAGGAACAAAAAGCGTCCAAATCGACAGCTAATTGGATGCGAAAAAGGGCAGTTAAAAGAGGGAAGTTTCTTCGATTTCAGAGGCTGTTTCAGTTCCGTAGAAGGAGATTGGCGAGGGTTATTTTGGATAGCTCGGAAACCCTGCAATGCCAAATACCATCTAGCGTTGTCCATAAAACATTTGAATCTAGATGGGTTACATCATGTGAGTTTGGTGGGTTGGAGGATTTTCCTCCATATAAAGGGGCTGATAATGAGGTATTTCAGTCCCTGATTACAGAGAAAGAGGTGGAAAACAACATGAGAGAGATGTGTAAAACCTCCGCTCCTGGGCCGGATGGGATTACTTTGGGTCAACTTATGTTTAAAGACCCAAAGGGTTCCTTGTTGATGGAGATCTTCAACCTCTGGCTATTGTCCGGTAATATTCCAGATGCGTTGCGGGACTGCAGGACAGTCCTGATACCCAAGTCTTGTGATTCTGAAAGACTTGGTGATATCGGTAACTGGAGACCTATCACCATTGGTTCTACGGTGATAAGGCTTTTCTCCAGGATCGCTACAGCGAGGCTGTCCAAAGCATGTCCCATTCACCCCCGTCAACGGGGTTTTATCTGCGCATCAGGATGTGCCGAAAACCTCAAGTTGTTGCAACTTGTGGTGAAAAATGCTAAACGGGAGCATAAACATCTGGGGGTGGTGTTTGTGGACATTGCTAAGGCTTTTGACACCGTGTGTCATCAGCATATATTTGAGGGTTTGGAACTAAGAGGGGTCGATCCGCATGTGGTGCAGTTGGTAAGAGAAATGTACAAGAATGTTAGGACGTACATTTCTATGGGAAAGGAGGTAACAGACCCCATTTATATTCGCTCAGGTGTCAAGCAGGGTGACCCAATGTCACCATTGCTGTTCAACCTTGCACTAGATCCCCTCCTATGTAAACTTGAAACAGAGGGAAAAGGGTTCCACCAGGGCAGGCTGAAAATAACAGCAATGGCTTTTGCAGATGATTTGGTATTGTTGAGTGACTCCTGGGAAGGCATGTGTGATAACATCAAAATTCTTGAGACCTTTTGTGAACGTACGGGTCTCAAAACGCAGGGTGAAAAGTGCCATGGATTTTATATTAAACCAACAAAGGACTCATATACCATCAATGATTGTTGTCCATGGAAGATTAATGGGTCCCCCCTAAACATGATCGACCCAGGGAGTTCTGAAAAATATTTGGGAACACGAATAGATCCGTGGACTGGCTTTGCTGACTCGGGTTTGTCTGAGAAACTGGGAGATTGGCTCAATCGGATTGGTAACTCACCACTGAAACCTCTTCAGAAAATAGATATACTCAGGACCTATACCATCCCAAGGCTGATATATCTGGCTGACCATACCGAGGTCCATCTTGGGCACCTGGAATCCCTTGACCAACAGATTCGAAATTCGGTCAAGGAGTGGTTGCATCTTCCCCCAAATACATGTGATGCCATCTTGTATTCGAGTTATAAAGACGGTGGTCTAGGTATTATCAAGTTAGCGGCGCTAATTCCAAGTATACAGGCGCGTAGATTGCACAGATTGGCGCAATCTTCGGATGAGACATTGGTTGAATTCTTAAAGGAAGAACATCTAGAATTGATATATGAAAAGTTATGGATACGAGCAGGAGGAGATAAAGAGTCCATCCCGTTAATTTGGGATCCTATTCCAAAGATAGAGGGTGCGATTGGGGTTGAAGAGGGTCCATCTTCGCGGGAATCTGCCGTCCCAAAACCCAGTTACCCGAAACCTTGTAACTGGCGTAAATTGGAATTTAGGAAATGGACACAACTGGTTGCCCAGGGTCATGGGATTGAAAATTTTGAGAATGATGACATCAGCAACGCCTGGATCAGGCAGTATAGAGGCATTCAACACAGAAAACTGATAACGGCACTACAACTAAGAGCAAATGTCTACCCAACAAGAGAGTTCCTGGCAAGAGGTAGACAAGAGGTCTTTACTCGATCATGTAGACACTGTGGTGCAGATTTTGAGACCGCCGCTCACATTGTTGGGAATTGTCCAGTAACTCAAGAT
>NC_140735.1:3520000-3525000 GCF_050655825.1 Lonchura striata | reverse complement strand
GCCTGTCAGCTTGGTCTGGGATCGCTCTGGGTACCAGAGGGAAAGAAATAAAGTTCGCCAAGAAAATTCCTTTTCCGGATCAGTTTCTTGCGCCGAGGGAACAGAAGAGTCGTTCTCTTCGAGAAGGGAGGAAAGGGGAAGCGCGGGAAATGAAACCCGAACCCCAAACCAGACCAAGGGGAACCAAGCCACAAAAAACAAAGGGATAACCCCGTAACTCCTAAAACAAACCCAGAAAACTCGAACCAAAAGTCCCGCAACGCACATTCCCCCACCCCCCACAAAAACCCACACCGAGCCCCCCCCCTCGCGCCCGCCCCCCCCACCCCCACCAGGCAAAAAAAGGTAAAGCCGGCCATTGAGAAACGCTCTACTACCCGGGTATGGGGAAATACCTCTTGCCATGGCCCCGGAATAGACTTTTCCTCCGGGCGCCGGGGTAGACCCGTTGTCCGGCCCCCCGGGCTACACCTGGTATCCCGGAGCCGGGGTAAACCTTGTACCCGGCGGCCGGGGTAGACCTGGTATCCAGGAGCCGGGGTAGACCTTGTACCCGGCGGCCGGGGTAGACCTGGTATCCCGGAGACGGGGTAGACCTTGTACCCGGCGGCCGGGGTAGACCTGGTATCCAGGAGCCGGGGTAGACCTTGTACCCGGCGGCCGGGGTAGACCTGGTATCCAGGAGCCGGGGTAGACCTTGTACCCGGCGGCCGGGGTAGACCTGGTATCCAGGAGCCGGGGTAGACCTTGTACCCGGCGGCCGGGGTAGACCTGGTATCCAGGAGACGGGGTATACCTTGTACCCGGCGGCCGGGGTAGACCTGGTATCCAGGAGCCGGGGTAGACCTTGTACCCGGCGGCCGGGGTAGACCTGGTATCCAGGAGACGTGGTATACCTTGTACCCGGCGGCCGGGGTAGACCTGGTATCCCGGAGCCGGGGTAGACCTTGTACCCGGCGGCCGGGGTAGACCTGGTATCCAGGAGCCGGGGTAGACCTTGTACCCGGCGGCCGGGGTAGACCTGGTATCCAGGAGACGTGGTATACCTTGTACCCGGCGGCCGGGGTAGACCTGGTATCCCGGAGCCGGGCTAGACCTTGTACCCGGCGGCCGGGGTAGACCTGGTATCCAGGAGCCGGGGTAGACCTTGTACCCGGCGGCCGGGGTAGACCTGGTATCCAGGAGCCGGGGTAGACCTTGTACCCGGCGGCCGGGGTAGACCTGGTATCCAGGAGCCGGGGTAGACCTTGTACCCGGCGGCCGGGGTAGACCTGGTATCCAGGAGACGGGGTAGACCTTGTACCCGGCGGCCGGGGTAGACCTGGTATCCCGGAGACGGGGTAGACCTTGTACCCGGCGGCCGGGGTAGACCTGGTATCCCGTAGACGGGGTAGACCTTGTACCCGGCGGCCGGGGTAGACCTGGTATCCCGGAGACGGGGTAGACCTTGTACCCGGCGGCCGGGGTAGACCTGGTATCCCGGAGACGGGGTAGACCTTGTACCCGGCGGCCGGGGTAGACCTGGTATCCCGGAGACCGGGTAGACCTTGTACCCGGCGGCCGGGGTAGACCTGGTATCCAGGAGCCGGGGTAGACCTTGTACCCGGCGGCCGGGGTAGACCTGGTATCCAGGAGACGGGGTAGACCTTGTACCCGGCGGCCGGGGTAGACCTGGTATCCAGGAGCCGGGGTAGACCTTGTACCCGGCGGCCGGGGTAGACCTGGTATCCAGGAGACGGGGTAGACCTTGTACCCGGCGGCCGGGGTAGACCTGGTATCCCGGAGCCGGGGTAGACCTTGTACCCGGCGGCCGGGGTAGACCTGGTATCCCGGAGACGGGGTAGACCTTGTACCCGGCGGCCGGGGTAGACCTGGTATCCAGGAGCCGGGGTAGACCTTGTACCCGGCGGCCGGGGTAGACCTGGTATCCAGGAGACGGGGTATACCTTGTACCCGGCGGCCGGGGTAGACCTGGTATCCCGGAGACGGGGTAGACCTTGTACCCGGCGGCCGGGGTAGACCTGGTATCCCGGAGCCGGGGTAGACCTTGTACCCGGCGGCCGGGGTAGACCTGGTATCCAGGAGACGGGGTAGACCTTGTACCCGGCGGCCGGGGTAGACCTGGTATCCCGGAGACGGGGTAGACCTTGTACCCGGCGGCCGGGGTAGACCTGGTATCCAGGAGCCGGGGTAGACCTTGTACCCGGCGGCCGGGGTAGACCTGGTATCCCGGAGCCGGGGTAGACCTTGTACCCGGCGGCCGGGGTAGACCTGGTATCCCGGAGACGGGGTAGACCTTGTACCCGGCGGCCGGGGTAGACCTGGTATCCCGGAGACGGGGTAGACCTTGTACCCGGCGGCCGGGGTAGACCTGGTATCCAGGAGCCGGGGTAGACCTTGTACCCGGCGGCCGGGGTAGACCTGGTATCCAGGAGCCGGGGTAGACCTTGTACCCGGCGGCCGGGGTAGACCTGGTATCCCGGAGACGGGGTAGACCTTGTACCCGGCGGCCGGGGTAGACCTGGTATCCCGGAGCCGGGGTAGACCTTGTACCCGGCGGCCGGGGTAGACCTGGTATCCAGGAGCCGGGGTAGACCTTGTACCCGGCGGCCGGGGTAGACCTGGTATCCAGGAGCCGGGGTAGACCTTGTACCCGGCGGCCGGGGTAGACCTGGTATCCAGGAGCCGGGGTAGACCTTGTACCCGGCGGCCGGGGTAGACCTGGTATCCAGGAGACGGGGTAGACCTTGTACCCGGCGGCCGGGGTAGACCTGGTATCCAGGAGCCGGGGTAGACCTTGTACCCGGCGGCCGGGGTAGACCTGGTATCCCGGAGACGGGGTAGACCTTGTACCCGGCGGCCGGGGTAGACCTGGTATCCCGGAGACGGGGTAGACCTTGTACCCGGCGGCCGGGGTAGACCTGGTATCCCGGAGACGGGGTAGACCTTGTACCCGGCGGCCGGGGTAGACCTGGTATCCAGGAGCCGGGGTAGACCTTGTACCCGGCGGCCGGGGTAGACCTGGTATCCAGGAGACGGGGTAGACCTTGTACCCGGCGGCCGGGGTAGACCTGGTATCCAGGAGACGGGGTAGACCTTGTACCCGGCGGCCGGGGTAGACCTGGTATCCCGGAGCCGGGGTAGACCTTGTACCCGGCGGCCGGGGTAGACCTGGTATCCCGGAGCCGGGGTAGACCTTGTACCCGGCGGCCGGGGTAGACCTGGTATCCCGGAGCCGGGGTAGACCTTGTACCCGGCGGCCGGGGTAGACCTGGTATCCCGGAGACGGGGTAGACCTTGTACCCGGCGGCCGGGGTAGACCTGGTATCCCGGAGACGGGGTAGACCTTGTACCCGGCGGCCGGGGTAGACCTGGTATCCCGGAGACGGGGTAGACCTTGTACCCGGCGGCCGGGGTAGACCTGGTACCCCGGAGACGGGGTAGACCTTGTACCCGGCGGCCGGGGTAGACCTGGTATCCAGGAGACGGGGTAGACCTTGTACCCGGCGGCCGGGGTAGACCTGGTACCCCGGAGACGGGGTAGACCTTGTACCCGGCGGCCGGGGTAGACCTGGTATCCAGGAGACGGGGTAGACCTTGTACCCGGCGGCCGGGGTAGACCTGGTATCCCGGAGCCGGGGTAGACCTTGTACCCGGCGGCCGGGGTAGACCTTGTACCCGGCGGCCGGGGTAGACCTGGTATCCCGGAGACGGGGTAGACCTTGTACCCGGCGGCCGGGGTAGACCTGGTATCCAGGAGACGGGGTAGACCTTGTACCCGGCGGCCGTGGTAGACCTGGTATCCCGGAGACGGGGTAGACCTTGTACCCGGCGGCCGGGGTAGACCTGGTATCCCGGAGCCGGGGTAGACCTTGTACCCGGCGGCCGGGGTAGACCTGGTATCCCGGAGCCGGGGTAGACCTTGTACCCGGCGGCCGGGGTAGACCTGGTATCCCGGAGACGGGGTAGACCTTGTACCCGGCGGCCGGGGTAGACCTGGTATCCAGGAGCCGGGGTAGACCTTGTACCCGGCGGCCGGGGTAGACCTGGTATCCAGGAGACGGGGTAGACCTTGTACCCGGCGGCCGGGGTAGACCTGGTATCCCGGAGACGGGGTAGACCTTGTACCCGGCGGCCGGGGTAGACCTGGTATCCAGGAGCCGGGGTAGACCTTGTACCCGGCGGCCGGGGTAGACCTGGTATCCAGGAGACGGGGTAGACCTTGTACCCGGCGGCCGGGGTAGACCTGGTATCCCGGAGACGGGGTAGACCTTGTACCCGGCGGCCGGGGTAGACCTGGTATCCCGGAGCCGGGGTAGACCTGGTCTCCGTCCGCCCGGGTAGACCTGGTGTCGCGGCCGCCTGCGGAAGTTCACCAAGGGGTCGCTGTTCCAGGCTGCCTCCGGCTATGTCGACGTAGCGGTCGGCCTGCGCTGGCGCACCCTCCCGGTCGACTTCCACTCGTCTCCTTGGAGGCGTCGGCGGCCTTGGACTTATCTTTCCGTATATTGGGAGCGAGGTGACGGGCCGCGTCCCCGCAGGTTTCCAGGGTGCCTGCGTCGCAAGGCGGAGGATAGGGCGGCCGCGCCGCGCGGTCGTCGGGGCAGAGCGAGTGCCGCCTAGGCCGGGTGAGCCGCGTGGCTTGGTCCCGGTTCCCGTCCTGCCCAGGGCGCTCTTTCGGGGGGAGAGCTGCCCGAGAAGCCAGAGAGAAGAGAATGGGCAGTGTGAAGGGCCACCAGAGAGAGAGCCGAGAGCCGAGAGAGACGGCCCGAAAGACCGTGTCGAGAAGCCGCTCGCTGGCCGCAGCGAGGCGGTGAGAAGCCCCGCGTGTGTGTTGCTCCGCTCCGGTCGGCTGCCGTGCCGGCCCGGTTGAAGGGGGGGCGGCCCCCCTGGGACGATCGGTGGCAGGTGAGGCGGCGGCGCCTCGTCCCTTTTCCGCCTGGCCTTAAGCCGGGGCCCGCTCCGGCAGGCATTTTTCCGGCAGCCGGTCCGGTGGCAGT
>NC_140735.1:3512500-3515000 GCF_050655825.1 Lonchura striata | reverse complement strand
CTCTCTCTGCCCCTGCTGCGCGGGAGCCGCCCGGGTGCCGGGAAGGGAGAGGGGTGCTCGGCACGGCCCCCTCCCGGAGGCGCGCCCGCGCCTTCGGGGCTCGGAGGAGGCGGCTCCTCCGGCTCTTCCCGCACCGGGGAAGCGGGGCTTTTGCCCGGCCGGGTAGAGCCCCGCTCTCGGGCCCGAGGCGGGCCCTCTGGCGCGGCAGAGGGTGGGGAAACGCCGGGGGTCGAGGTCCTCCGGGCGTTCCGGGCCGCGCTTCGTGGCGGGGGAGCGCGCGGGACCCGCCGCCGGGGAGGCGCGGCGGCGGAGGCGGCGGCGAAGGCGTTCCTCGCCCCGCCGGCGTCGTCGTCGCCGCGGCCTCTCCCGGCGTGGTCGGCGAGGTCGCTCGGCGGCCGGGCCGCGTCCCCGCACCGGCGGGGCGGCCCGAGCCGCGGCGGTCCTCTCGGGCGCAGCGCCGGGCTACTGAGGGAAACCCCGGGCCCCGAGAAGGACGCCGCGGTGGTGGCGGCAGACGTCGGGCGCGCCCCCGCCGGTGGACGCTCCCCCGAGGGCGGCAGCGGGGGAGGCACCCCGGCGGGGCCATGCAGGTCGTTTCCCTCGCCCCAGGGCCAGGTACCTAGCGCTCCGCGCCTCCGGCGGCCCCCCGGCTTCCTTTTCCTCGGCGTCGTCAAACGCTGCGGGGAGGGGGCCGCGAAAGGGCCGCCGCCGAGCCGGGGCGGCGGTTTAAAGACTCGGGCGGCTCGGCGCGTCCTTCCGCCGCGGCGGCGGCGGCGGCGGTTGCCGGGCGGCGGTGCGCGGCTCCATTGAGGGGTGGGGAGCTACTCCCGCGTGATCCCCTGCGGTGGTGCCCGCGGCCACCGGCCGCGCGGCCGTCGTCCCGCCGCGTTACCGCGCGCGGGGGGTTTGTCGCGCCGCGCCGGGGAGGGGCGCCCTGCCCCCCCCTCTCCGCGGCCCGGCCTCGGCGGAGAGGCCGCGGCGCGCGGTCGGCCGCGGGGGCCGACCCGCTCGCCTCGAAACGGGCGACGCCGGCAGAGAGCGCGCGCTCTCTCGCCCCTTCCTCAGCTGCGGGGTTGCGGCCGCCGGGGCCCGCCGCGCTCTCCTCCTTCCTCGGCCGCCTCTGCGGTCTCTGGGGTGCGGCGCCGCGCGCGGCGCGGCCGCGCCGTCTCTCTCCCCTCGACGGCCTTCTCCTCGAGCGCGCCGGCGGCGCCGGTCGCCGGCCGTCCCCGGCTCAGCGACCGCCCGCCCGCCCGGGGCCGAGCGCTCGGCAGGTCCCTCCGTCGCCGGAGAGTCCGCGAGCGCGGGCGGCCCCGTGCCGAGCGGCGGCGGCGCCGCTCGGCGAGTGTCCCCCGCCAGCGGGGACGGCCGGCCGGACGGCGCCCGCCGTCGCCGGCGGCGGTCCCGGCCCGGGCCCCGCCCGCCGCCTCCCCGTCGCCCTTTTCTCCGTCCGCTCGCGGAGCCCCGGAGGAAGGTCGTGCGCGCGGCGGCCGTGGGGGGTTGGGGGGGGGGGCGCTTCCCCGCCCGGTCTCCCCGCCCGGTCAGCGGGGAGAAAAGGGCGGGCGTCGCTGCCCCCCTCCCCGCCTACCCCCCCGGCTCGGCGCCGCACGCCTTCCCCTGGGCCGCGCGTGCCCGAGGAAAAAGGGGCTCCGTGACGGTGCGAGGCGGCGGCGGTCCCGGGAGTGCGGCCGTTGCGGCGGCGGGTCAGCCGTCCGGCAGGCTCCGGGCGCTCGCGACGCCGGCTCGGGTCTCGGTGCGGCGCCCGCCTCCGGCGCCGGCGGCGGAGCGCGTCCGCCGGGCGCTCGCCCTTCCCGGCGGGAGCGGTCCCGCGGGGGGCGTTGCCGGTTGGGCGGTGGCCGTCGCGTGCCGTCTCGAGCGCGGCAAGGCCGCTGGGGAGAGAGAGCGAGCCGGCCGCGCGGTGGCGCGGCGGCGCTCCGCGGGTCCGCGGAGCGGCGGTGAGAAGGGAGAGCGGCGCGCGCGGGGGCCGACGGCCGCGCCCCCGGCCGCGTGCGTCCCGTCGTCCCGTTGCAGCGAGGCCGGGCGGGCCGCCGTGTCCCCCCGCGGTCCGGCGCGCGCCGCGTGCCTCCTCCGTGCGGAGGCCGGGCCGAGCCCGGGCGCCTGGGCCGCCTCCGGAGGACGGCACAGTTTGCCGGCGGCGTCTCCCCTCGCTCGTAGCGGCGGGGGGAGGCGGTCGGGGACGCGGGTCCCCCCGCCTTTCCCGCCGACCTTCGGAGCGTTCCGTTGGGCGTTTCGCTCTCGGATGGTTTTTCTTTCCCCCCCCACTCGGTTCGTTGCGTTGTGTGCTCGTACGGTCGAAGCCGGGGGCGGCCCGCGTGCGTGCCCCCTCGGCGAGAGAGAAAAAAAGGGGCCCCCTCCGCCCGTGTGCGGGGTTCGGTGCCGAAAGCCAGACAACTCTTAGCGGTGGATCACTCGGCTCGTGCGTCGATGAAGAACGCAGCTAGCTGCGAGAATTAATGTGAATTGCAGGACACATTGATCATCG
>NC_140735.1:3497500-3505000 GCF_050655825.1 Lonchura striata | reverse complement strand
GTAGACCTGGTGCACGGAAGCCTCGGGGTAGACCTGGTCTTCCGGGAGCCGGGGTAGACCTGTCGTCCTACTCCGGGCCCGGCCTCCGGCCGCCCGGCTGCTGCGGCAGACCTGTCGCCCTGGTGTCCCGGGCGGACCTGCTGTCCCGCGCACGACCCACCCTCCGGCCGCCCGGCGCCGGTCTAGAGAGGGAAGGAGCCGGCCGTTGGGAGCCGGCAGCGCTCCCGCCTCCTCCGTGCCCAAAGCGACAGCGGCCCGGCTCCTGCCTCCGTCTCCGGATCCCTCACTGCCTTCAGCCGCTCGACCCCCCTCCCCCCCACCCCGCTGCCGTCCTGCCCCGGGCTCGGACGGGGCCAGGCCGGGCTGGAGCGTCAAGGAAAGAAGGCCGTCAAAGCAGAAGGCTGGGCGAGAGCCGAAGAGAAGGCTTCTCGGCAAAGGGGCCGCCTCTGCCGCGGGCCCCGGCCCTGCTGGCCGAAGGACCCGCCTTCCTCGGTGTCGGCCCGCTCCTGGCCCTCCCGCCGCTGCGGGTGTGCGAACCGGCCGAGGAGAGAGCGGGCGGGGGACGGCGACGGGGGTGGGGAAAGTAGTCTGCGAGCGGCGCCGGGGAGTCTGATGGGGCAGGGCGGGGCGCCCCCAACCGTCGATGGGCGGAGGCGGGGAAAGTCTTCAGGCGGGGCGCCCCCAACCGTCGATGGGCGGGCTCTGAGGGGGCGGCGTCGGATTGCGAGTGTGTGGAGCCGGCGTGTGTGTCACCGTGCCCCTCTCTCTCTGTCTCTCTCTCCCTCCCTTCCCCCCCTCGCCCCCCCGTCCCTCCCTCCCTCCCTCGCTTCCCTTGCGCGCTGGCCCCACTGAAATTCCGTTCGGCCGGGTAGGGCTGCGCGGCACCCCGGGCGGAGGGGGCTGCTGACGCTGCTTCGACGGCAGGCTGACGCAGGCTGCCTGTCAGCTTGGTCTGGGATCGCTCTGGGTACCAGAGGGAAAGAAATAAAGTTCGCCAAGAAAATTCCTTTTCCGGATCAGTTTCTTGCGCCGAGGGAACAGAAGAGTCGTTCTCTTCGAGAAGGGAGGAAAGGGGAAGCGCGGGAAATGAAACCCGAACCCCAAACCAGACCAAGGGGAACCAAGCCACAAAAAACAAAGGGATAACCCCGTAACTCCTAAAACAAACCCAGAAAACTCGAACCAAAAGTCCCGCAACGCACATTCCCCCACCCCCCACAAAAACCCACACCGAGCCCCCCCCCTCGCGCCCGCCCCCCCCACCCCCACCAGGCAAAAAAAGGTAAAGCCGGCCATTGAGAAACGCTCTACTACCCGGGTATGGGGAAATACCTCTTGCCATGGCCCCGGAATAGACTTTTCCTCCGGGCGCCGGGGTAGACCCGTTGTCCGGCCCCCCGGGCTACACCTGGTATCCCGGAGCCGGGGTAAACCTTGTACCCGGCGGCCGGGGTAGACCTGGTATCCAGGAGCCGGGGTAGACCTTGTACCCGGCGGCCGGGGTAGACCTGGTATCCCGGAGACGGGGTAGACCTTGTACCCGGCGGCCGGGGTAGACCTGGTATCCAGGAGCCGGGGTAGACCTTGTACCCGGCGGCCGGGGTAGACCTGGTATCCAGGAGCCGGGGTAGACCTTGTACCCGGCGGCCGGGGTAGACCTGGTATCCAGGAGCCGGGGTAGACCTTGTACCCGGCGGCCGGGGTAGACCTGGTATCCAGGAGACGGGGTATACCTTGTACCCGGCGGCCGGGGTAGACCTGGTATCCAGGAGCCGGGGTAGACCTTGTACCCGGCGGCCGGGGTAGACCTGGTATCCAGGAGACGTGGTATACCTTGTACCCGGCGGCCGGGGTAGACCTGGTATCCCGGAGCCGGGGTAGACCTTGTACCCGGCGGCCGGGGTAGACCTGGTATCCAGGAGCCGGGGTAGACCTTGTACCCGGCGGCCGGGGTAGACCTGGTATCCAGGAGACGTGGTATACCTTGTACCCGGCGGCCGGGGTAGACCTGGTATCCCGGAGCCGGGCTAGACCTTGTACCCGGCGGCCGGGGTAGACCTGGTATCCAGGAGCCGGGGTAGACCTTGTACCCGGCGGCCGGGGTAGACCTGGTATCCAGGAGCCGGGGTAGACCTTGTACCCGGCGGCCGGGGTAGACCTGGTATCCAGGAGCCGGGGTAGACCTTGTACCCGGCGGCCGGGGTAGACCTGGTATCCAGGAGACGGGGTAGACCTTGTACCCGGCGGCCGGGGTAGACCTGGTATCCCGGAGACGGGGTAGACCTTGTACCCGGCGGCCGGGGTAGACCTGGTATCCCGTAGACGGGGTAGACCTTGTACCCGGCGGCCGGGGTAGACCTGGTATCCCGGAGACGGGGTAGACCTTGTACCCGGCGGCCGGGGTAGACCTGGTATCCCGGAGACGGGGTAGACCTTGTACCCGGCGGCCGGGGTAGACCTGGTATCCCGGAGACCGGGTAGACCTTGTACCCGGCGGCCGGGGTAGACCTGGTATCCAGGAGCCGGGGTAGACCTTGTACCCGGCGGCCGGGGTAGACCTGGTATCCAGGAGACGGGGTAGACCTTGTACCCGGCGGCCGGGGTAGACCTGGTATCCAGGAGCCGGGGTAGACCTTGTACCCGGCGGCCGGGGTAGACCTGGTATCCAGGAGACGGGGTAGACCTTGTACCCGGCGGCCGGGGTAGACCTGGTATCCCGGAGCCGGGGTAGACCTTGTACCCGGCGGCCGGGGTAGACCTGGTATCCCGGAGACGGGGTAGACCTTGTACCCGGCGGCCGGGGTAGACCTGGTATCCAGGAGCCGGGGTAGACCTTGTACCCGGCGGCCGGGGTAGACCTGGTATCCAGGAGACGGGGTATACCTTGTACCCGGCGGCCGGGGTAGACCTGGTATCCCGGAGACGGGGTAGACCTTGTACCCGGCGGCCGGGGTAGACCTGGTATCCCGGAGCCGGGGTAGACCTTGTACCCGGCGGCCGGGGTAGACCTGGTATCCAGGAGACGGGGTAGACCTTGTACCCGGCGGCCGGGGTAGACCTGGTATCCCGGAGACGGGGTAGACCTTGTACCCGGCGGCCGGGGTAGACCTGGTATCCAGGAGCCGGGGTAGACCTTGTACCCGGCGGCCGGGGTAGACCTGGTATCCCGGAGCCGGGGTAGACCTTGTACCCGGCGGCCGGGGTAGACCTGGTATCCCGGAGACGGGGTAGACCTTGTACCCGGCGGCCGGGGTAGACCTGGTATCCCGGAGACGGGGTAGACCTTGTACCCGGCGGCCGGGGTAGACCTGGTATCCAGGAGCCGGGGTAGACCTTGTACCCGGCGGCCGGGGTAGACCTGGTATCCAGGAGCCGGGGTAGACCTTGTACCCGGCGGCCGGGGTAGACCTGGTATCCCGGAGACGGGGTAGACCTTGTACCCGGCGGCCGGGGTAGACCTGGTATCCCGGAGCCGGGGTAGACCTTGTACCCGGCGGCCGGGGTAGACCTGGTATCCAGGAGCCGGGGTAGACCTTGTACCCGGCGGCCGGGGTAGACCTGGTATCCAGGAGCCGGGGTAGACCTTGTACCCGGCGGCCGGGGTAGACCTGGTATCCAGGAGCCGGGGTAGACCTTGTACCCGGCGGCCGGGGTAGACCTGGTATCCAGGAGACGGGGTAGACCTTGTACCCGGCGGCCGGGGTAGACCTGGTATCCAGGAGCCGGGGTAGACCTTGTACCCGGCGGCCGGGGTAGACCTGGTATCCCGGAGACGGGGTAGACCTTGTACCCGGCGGCCGGGGTAGACCTGGTATCCCGGAGACGGGGTAGACCTTGTACCCGGCGGCCGGGGTAGACCTGGTATCCCGGAGACGGGGTAGACCTTGTACCCGGCGGCCGGGGTAGACCTGGTATCCAGGAGCCGGGGTAGACCTTGTACCCGGCGGCCGGGGTAGACCTGGTATCCAGGAGACGGGGTAGACCTTGTACCCGGCGGCCGGGGTAGACCTGGTATCCAGGAGACGGGGTAGACCTTGTACCCGGCGGCCGGGGTAGACCTGGTATCCCGGAGCCGGGGTAGACCTTGTACCCGGCGGCCGGGGTAGACCTGGTATCCCGGAGCCGGGGTAGACCTTGTACCCGGCGGCCGGGGTAGACCTGGTATCCCGGAGCCGGGGTAGACCTTGTACCCGGCGGCCGGGGTAGACCTGGTATCCCGGAGACGGGGTAGACCTTGTACCCGGCGGCCGGGGTAGACCTGGTATCCCGGAGACGGGGTAGACCTTGTACCCGGCGGCCGGGGTAGACCTGGTATCCCGGAGACGGGGTAGACCTTGTACCCGGCGGCCGGGGTAGACCTGGTACCCCGGAGACGGGGTAGACCTTGTACCCGGCGGCCGGGGTAGACCTGGTATCCAGGAGACGGGGTAGACCTTGTACCCGGCGGCCGGGGTAGACCTGGTACCCCGGAGACGGGGTAGACCTTGTACCCGGCGGCCGGGGTAGACCTGGTATCCAGGAGACGGGGTAGACCTTGTACCCGGCGGCCGGGGTAGACCTGGTATCCCGGAGCCGGGGTAGACCTTGTACCCGGCGGCCGGGGTAGACCTTGTACCCGGCGGCCGGGGTAGACCTGGTATCCCGGAGACGGGGTAGACCTTGTACCCGGCGGCCGGGGTAGACCTGGTATCCAGGAGACGGGGTAGACCTTGTACCCGGCGGCCGTGGTAGACCTGGTATCCCGGAGACGGGGTAGACCTTGTACCCGGCGGCCGGGGTAGACCTGGTATCCCGGAGCCGGGGTAGACCTTGTACCCGGCGGCCGGGGTAGACCTGGTATCCCGGAGCCGGGGTAGACCTTGTACCCGGCGGCCGGGGTAGACCTGGTATCCCGGAGACGGGGTAGACCTTGTACCCGGCGGCCGGGGTAGACCTGGTATCCAGGAGCCGGGGTAGACCTTGTACCCGGCGGCCGGGGTAGACCTGGTATCCAGGAGACGGGGTAGACCTTGTACCCGGCGGCCGGGGTAGACCTGGTATCCCGGAGACGGGGTAGACCTTGTACCCGGCGGCCGGGGTAGACCTGGTATCCAGGAGCCGGGGTAGACCTTGTACCCGGCGGCCGGGGTAGACCTGGTATCCAGGAGACGGGGTAGACCTTGTACCCGGCGGCCGGGGTAGACCTGGTATCCCGGAGACGGGGTAGACCTTGTACCCGGCGGCCGGGGTAGACCTGGTATCCCGGAGCCGGGGTAGACCTGGTCTCCGTCCGCCCGGGTAGACCTGGTGTCGCGGCCGCCTGCGGAAGTTCACCAAGGGGTCGCTGTTCCAGGCTGCCTCCGGCTATGTCGACGTAGCGGTCGGCCTGCGCTGGCGCACCCTCCCGGTCGACTTCCACTCGTCTCCTTGGAGGCGTCGGCGGCCTTGGACTTATCTTTCCGTATATTGGGAGCGAGGTGACGGGCCGCGTCCCCGCAGGTTTCCAGGGTGCCTGCGTCGCAAGGCGGAGGATAGGGCGGCCGCGCCGCGCGGTCGTCGGGGCAGAGCGAGTGCCGCCTAGGCCGGGTGAGCCGCGTGGCTTGGTCCCGGTTCCCGTCCTGCCCAGGGCGCTCTTTCGGGGGGAGAGCTGCCCGAGAAGCCAGAGAGAAGAGAATGGGCAGTGTGAAGGGCCACCAGAGAGAGAGCCGAGAGCCGAGAGAGACGGCCCGAAAGACCGTGTCGAGAAGCCGCTCGCTGGCCGCAGCGAGGCGGTGAGAAGCCCCGCGTGTGTGTTGCTCCGCTCCGGTCGGCTGCCGTGCCGGCCCGGTTGAAGGGGGGGCGGCCCCCCTGGGACGATCGGTGGCAGGTGAGGCGGCGGCGCCTCGTCCCTTTTCCGCCTGGCCTTAAGCCGGGGCCCGCTCCGGCAGGCATTTTTCCGGCAGCCGGTCCGGTGGCAGTGGCCGGCAGCCGGGGGTCGACGCGGCCGGGCTTTTTTTTTCCCCGGCCCTCGCCCGAGAGCCTCCTCCCCGAGCAAGGCCCGGCCAGCCCGCCGCGGTGGCGGCGCCCGGTTCCCCCGCTCCCGACCTGTTTGCCAGCGTGTCCGTGTCGGAAGGGCAGCGGTGGGGCGCGCGGCCTGGCCTCGGCATTCGCCGCGTGGCCGGAGGGGCTCGGTGACGGCGGTCGCCCGATGAGCCGTGGAGCCGGGGTGGCGGCACCCCGTCCCACCGGCGCGTGCTGTTGAAGTCACCCCCTTCCTCGGCCTTAAGCCGGGGACCCGCCTTGCGGGCGGGCTGTTTTTTTCGCGGGCAGAGAGGGGCCGGCCGCGGTGGCCGGCCCGCCCTAGCACGGACCGAAGCCCCCGGCAGAGAGCAACCCCCGGAAGGTCGCGGGCGAGGCGGCGGCGCCTCGCCCTTCCTCGGTCGTGGCGACCGAGCCCGCTTCTGCCCCGGGCGGTCCGTTGCTATTTTTTCAAGGGCGTGTGCGGGTGCTGTGGGGGGCCCCGCCCGCCCGGCCTCCGATGGCCTTTTCCTCTCGCGGCCCTAAGCCGCGGCACCGAGAAGCGTGCGGGCCCACGAAAGCCGAGGTTGTGTGGAGCCGGGGGGCCGAGCGAGCCCCGAGCCGAGCGATGCCGGTGGGTTTCGAAGGGGGGGGGGCAGCGAGAAGGCGGCGCGCGCCTCGCCCCCCCCCGGGCCCCCGGCGCCCGTGGTTAGCACGGGTCCTTGTGGGCCGCGCACGCCATGTGCCTTTTTTTTTTTTTTTTTTTTTTCCGTTGATCGGTGCCGTACCCCGGCTTTTCCGAAGGGGAGAGAAAGAGAGGCCGAGAGAGAGAGAGAGAGAGAGAGAGCGCGCCAGCCGCGGGGCGGGCGAAAGCCGGTGGCACCTTTCTCGAACGCTCGGACGGGTTCCCTGGGCAGAAAAGGGTGAAGGCCATCCCCACCCCGGCCCGGCGGTCCCGTCCTTCCGTCGTCCGGCCAGGAGAGCCGTTGTCCGCGGGCGGGTGGCGGCACCCCCCCGGTCTACCCTGTGCCGGGACCGATCCGCGAGCGGATCGGTCCGGGGACGCGTGTCCCCGCTCGCACGCGCGCGGAGCCCCCAAGCCCGTCCGCTCTCGGCCCAGCCGCACCCGTGGCGGCGCCGGCCGGTGGGGCGTGCGCCTTGGTGGGCTGCCGTGGGGCCGTGGTGTGCGTTGCACGCTTTCGGCCGGGCGGTTCCGCGGCTGCTGGGGCTTTGCCTCTGCGCTCCGCTGCCTCCTCTGCCCTCGTGCAGCCGCGTCCGCCCCGATCGATGAGGCTTTTCGGGTCGCGTCGGAGAGGGCCCCCGGCCGGCCGGGCTTTCTTCCGGGGCTTCTCTGTCATGGGGAAGCCCACGGCGGGGGTCCGGTGTTCGGGCCGGGCGGTCTCTTCTCCGATTCGCTCCCCGTCGCAGGCGAGGTGTCGCCCCTCCCGCTGCCGAGGAAGGGCGTCTTGACCGTCCCAGCTGTGTGATGGCCGCGTGGCCCCGCGAGCCTACAGGTGTCCTTCG
>NC_140735.1:3477500-3485000 GCF_050655825.1 Lonchura striata | reverse complement strand
GGTAGGCCTGTTCCCCTGGAGCCGGGGTAGACCTGGTGTTCCGGGCGCCGGGGTAGACCTGGTGCACGGAAGCCTCGGGGTAGACCTGGTCTTCCGGGCGCCGGGGTAGACCTGGTGCACGGAAGCCTCGGGGTAGACCTGGTCTTCCGGGCGCCGGGGTAGACCTGGTCTTCCGGGAGCCGGGGTAGACCTGGAATTCCGGGCGCCGGGGTAGGCCTGTTCTCCTGGAGCCGGGGTAGACCTGGTCTTCCGGGAGCCGGGGTAGACCTGGAATTCCGGGCGCCGGGGTAGGCCTGTTCCCCTGGAGCCGGGGTAGACCTGGTGTTCCGGGAGCCGGGGTAGACCTGGTGTTCCGAGCGCCGGGGTAGACTTGGTGCACGGAAGCCTCGGGGTAGACCTGGTCTTCCGGGCGCCGGGGTAGACCTGGAATTCCGGGCGCCGGGGTAGGCCTGTTCCCCTGGAGCCGGGGTAGACCTGGTGTTCCGGGAGCCGGGGTAGACCTGGTGTTCCGAGCGCCGGGGTAGACTTGGTGCACGGAAGCCTCGGGGTAGACCTGGTCTTCCGGGCGCCGGGGTAGACCTGGAATTCCGGGCGCCGGGGTAGGCCTGTTCCCCTGGAGCCGGGGTAGACCTGGTGTTCCGGGCGCCAGGGTAGACCTGGTGCACGGAAGCCTCGGGGTAGACCTGGTGTTCCGGGCGCCGGGGTAGACCTGGTGCACGGAAGCCTCGGGGTAGACCTGGTCTTCCGGGCGCCGGGGTAGACCTGGTCTTCCGGGAGCCGGGGTAGACCTGGAATTCCGGGCGCCGGGGTAGGCCTGTTCTCCTGGAGCCGGGGTAGACCTGGTCTTCCGGGAGCCGGGGTAGACCTGGAATTCCGGGCGCCGGGGTAGGCCTGTTCCCCTGGAGCCGGGGTAGACCTGGTGTTCCGGGAGCCGGGGTAGACCTGGTGCACGGAAGCCTCGGGGTAGACCTGGTCTTCCGGGAGCCGGGGTAGACCTGTCGTCCTACTCCGGGCCCGGCCTCCGGCCGCCCGGCTGCTGCGGCAGACCTGTCGCCCTGGTGTCCCGGGCGGACCTGCTGTCCCGCGCACGACCCACCCTCCGGCCGCCCGGCGCCGGTCTAGAGAGGGAAGGAGCCGGCCGTTGGGAGCCGGCAGCGCTCCCGCCTCCTCCGTGCCCAAAGCGACAGCGGCCCGGCTCCTGCCTCCGTCTCCGGATCCCTCACTGCCTTCAGCCGCTCGACCCCCCTCCCCCCCACCCCGCTGCCGTCCTGCCCCGGGCTCGGACGGGGCCAGGCCGGGCTGGAGCGTCAAGGAAAGAAGGCCGTCAAAGCAGAAGGCTGGGCGAGAGCCGAAGAGAAGGCTTCTCGGCAAAGGGGCCGCCTCTGCCGCGGGCCCCGGCCCTGCTGGCCGAAGGACCCGCCTTCCTCGGTGTCGGCCCGCTCCTGGCCCTCCCGCCGCTGCGGGTGTGCGAACCGGCCGAGGAGAGAGCGGGCGGGGGACGGCGACGGGGGTGGGGAAAGTAGTCTGCGAGCGGCGCCGGGGAGTCTGATGGGGCAGGGCGGGGCGCCCCCAACCGTCGATGGGCGGAGGCGGGGAAAGTCTTCAGGCGGGGCGCCCCCAACCGTCGATGGGCGGGCTCTGAGGGGGCGGCGTCGGATTGCGAGTGTGTGGAGCCGGCGTGTGTGTCACCGTGCCCCTCTCTCTCTGTCTCTCTCTCCCTCCCTTCCCCCCCTCGCCCCCCCGTCCCTCCCTCCCTCCCTCGCTTCCCTTGCGCGCTGGCCCCACTGAAATTCCGTTCGGCCGGGTAGGGCTGCGCGGCACCCCGGGCGGAGGGGGCTGCTGACGCTGCTTCGACGGCAGGCTGACGCAGGCTGCCTGTCAGCTTGGTCTGGGATCGCTCTGGGTACCAGAGGGAAAGAAATAAAGTTCGCCAAGAAAATTCCTTTTCCGGATCAGTTTCTTGCGCCGAGGGAACAGAAGAGTCGTTCTCTTCGAGAAGGGAGGAAAGGGGAAGCGCGGGAAATGAAACCCGAACCCCAAACCAGACCAAGGGGAACCAAGCCACAAAAAACAAAGGGATAACCCCGTAACTCCTAAAACAAACCCAGAAAACTCGAACCAAAAGTCCCGCAACGCACATTCCCCCACCCCCCACAAAAACCCACACCGAGCCCCCCCCCTCGCGCCCGCCCCCCCCACCCCCACCAGGCAAAAAAAGGTAAAGCCGGCCATTGAGAAACGCTCTACTACCCGGGTATGGGGAAATACCTCTTGCCATGGCCCCGGAATAGACTTTTCCTCCGGGCGCCGGGGTAGACCCGTTGTCCGGCCCCCCGGGCTACACCTGGTATCCCGGAGCCGGGGTAAACCTTGTACCCGGCGGCCGGGGTAGACCTGGTATCCAGGAGCCGGGGTAGACCTTGTACCCGGCGGCCGGGGTAGACCTGGTATCCCGGAGACGGGGTAGACCTTGTACCCGGCGGCCGGGGTAGACCTGGTATCCAGGAGCCGGGGTAGACCTTGTACCCGGCGGCCGGGGTAGACCTGGTATCCAGGAGCCGGGGTAGACCTTGTACCCGGCGGCCGGGGTAGACCTGGTATCCAGGAGCCGGGGTAGACCTTGTACCCGGCGGCCGGGGTAGACCTGGTATCCAGGAGACGGGGTATACCTTGTACCCGGCGGCCGGGGTAGACCTGGTATCCAGGAGCCGGGGTAGACCTTGTACCCGGCGGCCGGGGTAGACCTGGTATCCAGGAGACGTGGTATACCTTGTACCCGGCGGCCGGGGTAGACCTGGTATCCCGGAGCCGGGGTAGACCTTGTACCCGGCGGCCGGGGTAGACCTGGTATCCAGGAGCCGGGGTAGACCTTGTACCCGGCGGCCGGGGTAGACCTGGTATCCAGGAGACGTGGTATACCTTGTACCCGGCGGCCGGGGTAGACCTGGTATCCCGGAGCCGGGCTAGACCTTGTACCCGGCGGCCGGGGTAGACCTGGTATCCAGGAGCCGGGGTAGACCTTGTACCCGGCGGCCGGGGTAGACCTGGTATCCAGGAGCCGGGGTAGACCTTGTACCCGGCGGCCGGGGTAGACCTGGTATCCAGGAGCCGGGGTAGACCTTGTACCCGGCGGCCGGGGTAGACCTGGTATCCAGGAGACGGGGTAGACCTTGTACCCGGCGGCCGGGGTAGACCTGGTATCCCGGAGACGGGGTAGACCTTGTACCCGGCGGCCGGGGTAGACCTGGTATCCCGTAGACGGGGTAGACCTTGTACCCGGCGGCCGGGGTAGACCTGGTATCCCGGAGACGGGGTAGACCTTGTACCCGGCGGCCGGGGTAGACCTGGTATCCCGGAGACGGGGTAGACCTTGTACCCGGCGGCCGGGGTAGACCTGGTATCCCGGAGACCGGGTAGACCTTGTACCCGGCGGCCGGGGTAGACCTGGTATCCAGGAGCCGGGGTAGACCTTGTACCCGGCGGCCGGGGTAGACCTGGTATCCAGGAGACGGGGTAGACCTTGTACCCGGCGGCCGGGGTAGACCTGGTATCCAGGAGCCGGGGTAGACCTTGTACCCGGCGGCCGGGGTAGACCTGGTATCCAGGAGACGGGGTAGACCTTGTACCCGGCGGCCGGGGTAGACCTGGTATCCCGGAGCCGGGGTAGACCTTGTACCCGGCGGCCGGGGTAGACCTGGTATCCCGGAGACGGGGTAGACCTTGTACCCGGCGGCCGGGGTAGACCTGGTATCCAGGAGCCGGGGTAGACCTTGTACCCGGCGGCCGGGGTAGACCTGGTATCCAGGAGACGGGGTATACCTTGTACCCGGCGGCCGGGGTAGACCTGGTATCCCGGAGACGGGGTAGACCTTGTACCCGGCGGCCGGGGTAGACCTGGTATCCCGGAGCCGGGGTAGACCTTGTACCCGGCGGCCGGGGTAGACCTGGTATCCAGGAGACGGGGTAGACCTTGTACCCGGCGGCCGGGGTAGACCTGGTATCCCGGAGACGGGGTAGACCTTGTACCCGGCGGCCGGGGTAGACCTGGTATCCCGGAGACGGGGTAGACCTTGTACCCGGCGGCCGGGGTAGACCTGGTATCCAGGAGCCGGGGTAGACCTTGTACCCGGCGGCCGGGGTAGACCTGGTATCCAGGAGCCGGGGTAGACCTTGTACCCGGCGGCCGGGGTAGACCTGGTATCCCGGAGACGGGGTAGACCTTGTACCCGGCGGCCGGGGTAGACCTGGTATCCCGGAGCCGGGGTAGACCTTGTACCCGGCGGCCGGGGTAGACCTGGTATCCAGGAGCCGGGGTAGACCTTGTACCCGGCGGCCGGGGTAGACCTGGTATCCAGGAGCCGGGGTAGACCTTGTACCCGGCGGCCGGGGTAGACCTGGTATCCAGGAGCCGGGGTAGACCTTGTACCCGGCGGCCGGGGTAGACCTGGTATCCAGGAGACGGGGTAGACCTTGTACCCGGCGGCCGGGGTAGACCTGGTATCCAGGAGCCGGGGTAGACCTTGTACCCGGCGGCCGGGGTAGACCTGGTATCCCGGAGACGGGGTAGACCTTGTACCCGGCGGCCGGGGTAGACCTGGTATCCCGGAGACGGGGTAGACCTTGTACCCGGCGGCCGGGGTAGACCTGGTATCCCGGAGACGGGGTAGACCTTGTACCCGGCGGCCGGGGTAGACCTGGTATCCAGGAGCCGGGGTAGACCTTGTACCCGGCGGCCGGGGTAGACCTGGTATCCAGGAGACGGGGTAGACCTTGTACCCGGCGGCCGGGGTAGACCTGGTATCCAGGAGCCGGGGTAGACCTTGTACCCGGCGGCCGGGGTAGACCTGGTATCCCGGAGCCGGGGTAGACCTTGTACCCGGCGGCCGGGGTAGACCTGGTATCCCGGAGCCGGGGTAGACCTTGTACCCGGCGGCCGGGGTAGACCTGGTATCCCGGAGCCGGGGTAGACCTTGTACCCGGCGGCCGGGGTAGACCTGGTATCCCGGAGACGGGGTAGACCTTGTACCCGGCGGCCGGGGTAGACCTGGTATCCCGGAGACGGGGTAGACCTTGTACCCGGCGGCCGGGGTAGACCTGGTATCCCGGAGACGGGGTAGACCTTGTACCCGGCGGCCGGGGTAGACCTGGTACCCCGGAGACGGGGTAGACCTTGTACCCGGCGGCCGGGGTAGACCTGGTATCCAGGAGACGGGGTAGACCTTGTACCCGGCGGCCGGGGTAGACCTGGTACCCCGGAGACGGGGTAGACCTTGTACCCGGCGGCCGGGGTAGACCTGGTATCCAGGAGACGGGGTAGACCTTGTACCCGGCGGCCGGGGTAGACCTGGTATCCCGGAGCCGGGGTAGACCTTGTACCCGGCGGCCGGGGTAGACCTTGTACCCGGCGGCCGGGGTAGACCTGGTATCCCGGAGACGGGGTAGACCTTGTACCCGGCGGCCGGGGTAGACCTGGTATCCAGGAGACGGGGTAGACCTTGTACCCGGCGGCCGTGGTAGACCTGGTATCCCGGAGACGGGGTAGACCTTGTACCCGGCGGCCGGGGTAGACCTGGTATCCCGGAGCCGGGGTAGACCTTGTACCCGGCGGCCGGGGTAGACCTGGTATCCCGGAGCCGGGGTAGACCTTGTACCCGGCGGCCGGGGTAGACCTGGTATCCCGGAGACGGGGTAGACCTTGTACCCGGCGGCCGGGGTAGACCTGGTATCCAGGAGCCGGGGTAGACCTTGTACCCGGCGGCCGGGGTAGACCTGGTATCCAGGAGACGGGGTAGACCTTGTACCCGGCGGCCGGGGTAGACCTGGTATCCCGGAGACGGGGTAGACCTTGTACCCGGCGGCCGGGGTAGACCTGGTATCCAGGAGCCGGGGTAGACCTTGTACCCGGCGGCCGGGGTAGACCTGGTATCCAGGAGACGGGGTAGACCTTGTACCCGGCGGCCGGGGTAGACCTGGTATCCCGGAGACGGGGTAGACCTTGTACCCGGCGGCCGGGGTAGACCTGGTATCCCGGAGCCGGGGTAGACCTGGTCTCCGTCCGCCCGGGTAGACCTGGTGTCGCGGCCGCCTGCGGAAGTTCACCAAGGGGTCGCTGTTCCAGGCTGCCTCCGGCTATGTCGACGTAGCGGTCGGCCTGCGCTGGCGCACCCTCCCGGTCGACTTCCACTCGTCTCCTTGGAGGCGTCGGCGGCCTTGGACTTATCTTTCCGTATATTGGGAGCGAGGTGACGGGCCGCGTCCCCGCAGGTTTCCAGGGTGCCTGCGTCGCAAGGCGGAGGATAGGGCGGCCGCGCCGCGCGGTCGTCGGGGCAGAGCGAGTGCCGCCTAGGCCGGGTGAGCCGCGTGGCTTGGTCCCGGTTCCCGTCCTGCCCAGGGCGCTCTTTCGGGGGGAGAGCTGCCCGAGAAGCCAGAGAGAAGAGAATGGGCAGTGTGAAGGGCCACCAGAGAGAGAGCCGAGAGCCGAGAGAGACGGCCCGAAAGACCGTGTCGAGAAGCCGCTCGCTGGCCGCAGCGAGGCGGTGAGAAGCCCCGCGTGTGTGTTGCTCCGCTCCGGTCGGCTGCCGTGCCGGCCCGGTTGAAGGGGGGGCGGCCCCCCTGGGACGATCGGTGGCAGGTGAGGCGGCGGCGCCTCGTCCCTTTTCCGCCTGGCCTTAAGCCGGGGCCCGCTCCGGCAGGCATTTTTCCGGCAGCCGGTCCGGTGGCAGTGGCCGGCAGCCGGGGGTCGACGCGGCCGGGCTTTTTTTTTCCCCGGCCCTCGCCCGAGAGCCTCCTCCCCGAGCAAGGCCCGGCCAGCCCGCCGCGGTGGCGGCGCCCGGTTCCCCCGCTCCCGACCTGTTTGCCAGCGTGTCCGTGTCGGAAGGGCAGCGGTGGGGCGCGCGGCCTGGCCTCGGCATTCGCCGCGTGGCCGGAGGGGCTCGGTGACGGCGGTCGCCCGATGAGCCGTGGAGCCGGGGTGGCGGCACCCCGTCCCACCGGCGCGTGCTGTTGAAGTCACCCCCTTCCTCGGCCTTAAGCCGGGGACCCGCCTTGCGGGCGGGCTGTTTTTTTCGCGGGCAGAGAGGGGCCGGCCGCGGTGGCCGGCCCGCCCTAGCACGGACCGAAGCCCCCGGCAGAGAGCAACCCCCGGAAGGTCGCGGGCGAGGCGGCGGCGCCTCGCCCTTCCTCGGTCGTGGCGACCGAGCCCGCTTCTGCCCCGGGCGGTCCGTTGCTATTTTTTCAAGGGCGTGTGCGGGTGCTGTGGGGGGCCCCGCCCGCCCGGCCTCCGATGGCCTTTTCCTCTCGCGGCCCTAAGCCGCGGCACCGAGAAGCGTGCGGGCCCACGAAAGCCGAGGTTGTGTGGAGCCGGGGGGCCGAGCGAGCCCCGAGCCGAGCGATGCCGGTGGGTTTCGAAGGGGGGGGGGCAGCGAGAAGGCGGCGCGCGCCTCGCCCCCCCCCGGGCCCCCGGCGCCCGTGGTTAGCACGGGTCCTTGTGGGCCGCGCACG
>NC_140735.1:3470000-3472500 GCF_050655825.1 Lonchura striata | reverse complement strand
GGTTGCCGGGCGGCGGTGCGCGGCTCCATTGAGGGGTGGGGAGCTACTCCCGCGTGATCCCCTGCGGTGGTGCCCGCGGCCACCGGCCGCGCGGCCGTCGTCCCGCCGCGTTACCGCGCGCGGGGGGTTTGTCGCGCCGCGCCGGGGAGGGGCGCCCTGCCCCCCCCTCTCCGCGGCCCGGCCTCGGCGGAGAGGCCGCGGCGCGCGGTCGGCCGCGGGGGCCGACCCGCTCGCCTCGAAACGGGCGACGCCGGCAGAGAGCGCGCGCTCTCTCGCCCCTTCCTCAGCTGCGGGGTTGCGGCCGCCGGGGCCCGCCGCGCTCTCCTCCTTCCTCGGCCGCCTCTGCGGTCTCTGGGGTGCGGCGCCGCGCGCGGCGCGGCCGCGCCGTCTCTCTCCCCTCGACGGCCTTCTCCTCGAGCGCGCCGGCGGCGCCGGTCGCCGGCCGTCCCCGGCTCAGCGACCGCCTGCCCGCCCGGGGCCGAGCGCTCGGCAGGTCCCTCCGTCGCCGGAGAGTCCGCGAGCGCGGGCGGCCCCGTGCCGAGCGGCGGCGGCGCCGCTCGGCGAGTGTCCCCCGCCAGCGGGGACGGCCGGCCGGACGGCGCCCGCCGTCGCCGGCGGCGGTCCCGGCCCGGGCCCCGCCCGCCGCCTCCCCGTCGCCCTTTTCTCCGTCCGCTCGCGGAGCCCCGGAGGAAGGTCGTGCGCGCGGCGGCCGTGGGGGGTTGGGGGGGGGGGCGCTTCCCCGCCCGGTCTCCCCGCCCGGTCAGCGGGGAGAAAAGGGCGGGCGTCGCTGCCCCCCTCCCCGCCTACCCCCCCGGCTCGGCGCCGCACGCCTTCCCCTGGGCCGCGCGTGCCCGAGGAAAAAGGGGCTCCGTGACGGTGCGAGGCGGCGGCGGTCCCGGGAGTGCGGCCGTTGCGGCGGCGGGTCAGCCGTCCGGCAGGCTCCGGGCGCTCGCGACGCCGGCTCGGGTCTCGGTGCGGCGCCCGCCTCCGGCGCCGGCGGCGGAGCGCGTCCGCCGGGCGCTCGCCCTTCCCGGCGGGAGCGGTCCCGCGGGGGGCGTTGCCGGTTGGGCGGTGGCCGTCGCGTGCCGTCTCGAGCGCGGCAAGGCCGCTGGGGAGAGAGAGCGAGCCGGCCGCGCGGTGGCGCGGCGGCGCTCCGCGGGTCCGCGGAGCGGCGGTGAGAAGGGAGAGCGGCGCGCGCGGGGGCCGACGGCCGCGCCCCCGGCCGCGTGCGTCCCGTCGTCCCGTTGCAGCGAGGCCGGGCGGGCCGCCGTGTCCCCCCGCGGTCCGGCGCGCGCCGCGTGCCTCCTCCGTGCGGAGGCCGGGCCGAGCCCGGGCGCCTGGGCCGCCTCCGGAGGACGGCACAGTTTGCCGGCGGCGTCTCCCCTCGCTCGTAGCGGCGGGGGGAGGCGGTCGGGGACGCGGGTCCCCCCGCCTTTCCCGCCGACCTTCGGAGCGTTCCGTTGGGCGTTTCGCTCTCGGATGGTTTTTCTTTCCCCCCCCACTCGGTTCGTTGCGTTGTGTGCTCGTACGGTCGAAGCCGGGGGCGGCCCGCGTGCGTGCCCCCTCGGCGAGAGAGAAAAAAAGGGGCCCCCTCCGCCCGTGTGCGGGGTTCGGTGCCGAAAGCCAGACAACTCTTAGCGGTGGATCACTCGGCTCGTGCGTCGATGAAGAACGCAGCTAGCTGCGAGAATTAATGTGAATTGCAGGACACATTGATCATCGACACTTCGAACGCACTTGCGGCCCCGGGTTCCTCCCGGGGCTACGCCTGTCTGAGCGTCGCTTGACGATCAATCGCCGCCCGGGGGTTGCCACCCCGGCGGCGCGGCTGGGGTCGCCTCGCAGGCCCGTCGTCGTGGCCGTGGCCGTCGTGGCCGCGCCCGAGGGCCTTCGTCCCCCTAAATGCAGACTCGGGGAGCGCTCCGTAGCTCCCCGCTCCCGGAGCGAGCCGCTGGGGCGGAGCTCGTCCTCGCCGGGGGCCGCGTCGCCGAGCGGCGGCGCGGCGGCCGGGGAGAAAGAGAGCGAGAGAGACGGGGCGGCGTCGAGAGCGCCCCGCCGAGGGCCGAGAGACGAGGGCGAGAGGGGGGGAGGCGAGGCGCGCGGGCCTCGCCCCCCCCCGGCCTCCCCCCGCGCGGGCGGCTGTCTGCGGGTGGGTACCGCGCGGGTACCGTGCCGTGCTGCCGCGCGCGAGGCGCGAGCGCCGGGGGGGGCGGGGGCGACCCCCGCGTCGTCCTCTCCTTCCCTTCCCCGTCCCTCTCTGTCGCCGTCTCGGGGCGCCAGGGGCGCCGTCGCCGTTCTCGCTCTCTCCCTCTCCCCGCCGAAGGCCGTCGCGCCCGCCGCCTGGCGGCCGCGTCCCCCCCCGGTCCGGGGCCGTCTCTGCCGCGTGTGTGCTTCCGTGTTTTCCTTTCGGTTCTCGTCTCCGGGACGGGGTCCGTCCGTCCGTCTTTCCTCTGCGCCGCGTCCCCGCGTCGCTCGCTCGCCCGACTGCCCGCCCGCCCGC
>NC_140735.1:3457500-3462500 GCF_050655825.1 Lonchura striata | reverse complement strand
TCCCTCCCTTCCCCCCCTCGCCCCCCCGTCCCTCCCTCCCTCCCTCGCTTCCCTTGCGCGCTGGCCCCACTGAAATTCCGTTCGGCCGGGTAGGGCTGCGCGGCACCCCGGGCGGAGGGGGCTGCTGACGCTGCTTCGACGGCAGGCTGACGCAGGCTGCCTGTCAGCTTGGTCTGGGATCGCTCTGGGTACCAGAGGGAAAGAAATAAAGTTCGCCAAGAAAATTCCTTTTCCGGATCAGTTTCTTGCGCCGAGGGAACAGAAGAGTCGTTCTCTTCGAGAAGGGAGGAAAGGGGAAGCGCGGGAAATGAAACCCGAACCCCAAACCAGACCAAGGGGAACCAAGCCACAAAAAACAAAGGGATAACCCCGTAACTCCTAAAACAAACCCAGAAAACTCGAACCAAAAGTCCCGCAACGCACATTCCCCCACCCCCCACAAAAACCCACACCGAGCCCCCCCCCTCGCGCCCGCCCCCCCCACCCCCACCAGGCAAAAAAAGGTAAAGCCGGCCATTGAGAAACGCTCTACTACCCGGGTATGGGGAAATACCTCTTGCCATGGCCCCGGAATAGACTTTTCCTCCGGGCGCCGGGGTAGACCCGTTGTCCGGCCCCCCGGGCTACACCTGGTATCCCGGAGCCGGGGTAAACCTTGTACCCGGCGGCCGGGGTAGACCTGGTATCCAGGAGCCGGGGTAGACCTTGTACCCGGCGGCCGGGGTAGACCTGGTATCCCGGAGACGGGGTAGACCTTGTACCCGGCGGCCGGGGTAGACCTGGTATCCAGGAGCCGGGGTAGACCTTGTACCCGGCGGCCGGGGTAGACCTGGTATCCAGGAGCCGGGGTAGACCTTGTACCCGGCGGCCGGGGTAGACCTGGTATCCAGGAGCCGGGGTAGACCTTGTACCCGGCGGCCGGGGTAGACCTGGTATCCAGGAGACGGGGTATACCTTGTACCCGGCGGCCGGGGTAGACCTGGTATCCAGGAGCCGGGGTAGACCTTGTACCCGGCGGCCGGGGTAGACCTGGTATCCAGGAGACGTGGTATACCTTGTACCCGGCGGCCGGGGTAGACCTGGTATCCCGGAGCCGGGGTAGACCTTGTACCCGGCGGCCGGGGTAGACCTGGTATCCAGGAGCCGGGGTAGACCTTGTACCCGGCGGCCGGGGTAGACCTGGTATCCAGGAGACGTGGTATACCTTGTACCCGGCGGCCGGGGTAGACCTGGTATCCCGGAGCCGGGCTAGACCTTGTACCCGGCGGCCGGGGTAGACCTGGTATCCAGGAGCCGGGGTAGACCTTGTACCCGGCGGCCGGGGTAGACCTGGTATCCAGGAGCCGGGGTAGACCTTGTACCCGGCGGCCGGGGTAGACCTGGTATCCAGGAGCCGGGGTAGACCTTGTACCCGGCGGCCGGGGTAGACCTGGTATCCAGGAGACGGGGTAGACCTTGTACCCGGCGGCCGGGGTAGACCTGGTATCCCGGAGACGGGGTAGACCTTGTACCCGGCGGCCGGGGTAGACCTGGTATCCCGTAGACGGGGTAGACCTTGTACCCGGCGGCCGGGGTAGACCTGGTATCCCGGAGACGGGGTAGACCTTGTACCCGGCGGCCGGGGTAGACCTGGTATCCCGGAGACGGGGTAGACCTTGTACCCGGCGGCCGGGGTAGACCTGGTATCCCGGAGACCGGGTAGACCTTGTACCCGGCGGCCGGGGTAGACCTGGTATCCAGGAGCCGGGGTAGACCTTGTACCCGGCGGCCGGGGTAGACCTGGTATCCAGGAGACGGGGTAGACCTTGTACCCGGCGGCCGGGGTAGACCTGGTATCCAGGAGCCGGGGTAGACCTTGTACCCGGCGGCCGGGGTAGACCTGGTATCCAGGAGACGGGGTAGACCTTGTACCCGGCGGCCGGGGTAGACCTGGTATCCCGGAGCCGGGGTAGACCTTGTACCCGGCGGCCGGGGTAGACCTGGTATCCCGGAGACGGGGTAGACCTTGTACCCGGCGGCCGGGGTAGACCTGGTATCCAGGAGCCGGGGTAGACCTTGTACCCGGCGGCCGGGGTAGACCTGGTATCCAGGAGACGGGGTATACCTTGTACCCGGCGGCCGGGGTAGACCTGGTATCCCGGAGACGGGGTAGACCTTGTACCCGGCGGCCGGGGTAGACCTGGTATCCCGGAGCCGGGGTAGACCTTGTACCCGGCGGCCGGGGTAGACCTGGTATCCAGGAGACGGGGTAGACCTTGTACCCGGCGGCCGGGGTAGACCTGGTATCCCGGAGACGGGGTAGACCTTGTACCCGGCGGCCGGGGTAGACCTGGTATCCAGGAGCCGGGGTAGACCTTGTACCCGGCGGCCGGGGTAGACCTGGTATCCCGGAGCCGGGGTAGACCTTGTACCCGGCGGCCGGGGTAGACCTGGTATCCCGGAGACGGGGTAGACCTTGTACCCGGCGGCCGGGGTAGACCTGGTATCCCGGAGACGGGGTAGACCTTGTACCCGGCGGCCGGGGTAGACCTGGTATCCAGGAGCCGGGGTAGACCTTGTACCCGGCGGCCGGGGTAGACCTGGTATCCAGGAGCCGGGGTAGACCTTGTACCCGGCGGCCGGGGTAGACCTGGTATCCCGGAGACGGGGTAGACCTTGTACCCGGCGGCCGGGGTAGACCTGGTATCCCGGAGCCGGGGTAGACCTTGTACCCGGCGGCCGGGGTAGACCTGGTATCCAGGAGCCGGGGTAGACCTTGTACCCGGCGGCCGGGGTAGACCTGGTATCCAGGAGCCGGGGTAGACCTTGTACCCGGCGGCCGGGGTAGACCTGGTATCCAGGAGCCGGGGTAGACCTTGTACCCGGCGGCCGGGGTAGACCTGGTATCCAGGAGACGGGGTAGACCTTGTACCCGGCGGCCGGGGTAGACCTGGTATCCAGGAGCCGGGGTAGACCTTGTACCCGGCGGCCGGGGTAGACCTGGTATCCCGGAGACGGGGTAGACCTTGTACCCGGCGGCCGGGGTAGACCTGGTATCCCGGAGACGGGGTAGACCTTGTACCCGGCGGCCGGGGTAGACCTGGTATCCCGGAGACGGGGTAGACCTTGTACCCGGCGGCCGGGGTAGACCTGGTATCCAGGAGCCGGGGTAGACCTTGTACCCGGCGGCCGGGGTAGACCTGGTATCCAGGAGACGGGGTAGACCTTGTACCCGGCGGCCGGGGTAGACCTGGTATCCAGGAGACGGGGTAGACCTTGTACCCGGCGGCCGGGGTAGACCTGGTATCCCGGAGCCGGGGTAGACCTTGTACCCGGCGGCCGGGGTAGACCTGGTATCCCGGAGCCGGGGTAGACCTTGTACCCGGCGGCCGGGGTAGACCTGGTATCCCGGAGCCGGGGTAGACCTTGTACCCGGCGGCCGGGGTAGACCTGGTATCCCGGAGACGGGGTAGACCTTGTACCCGGCGGCCGGGGTAGACCTGGTATCCCGGAGACGGGGTAGACCTTGTACCCGGCGGCCGGGGTAGACCTGGTATCCCGGAGACGGGGTAGACCTTGTACCCGGCGGCCGGGGTAGACCTGGTACCCCGGAGACGGGGTAGACCTTGTACCCGGCGGCCGGGGTAGACCTGGTATCCAGGAGACGGGGTAGACCTTGTACCCGGCGGCCGGGGTAGACCTGGTACCCCGGAGACGGGGTAGACCTTGTACCCGGCGGCCGGGGTAGACCTGGTATCCAGGAGACGGGGTAGACCTTGTACCCGGCGGCCGGGGTAGACCTGGTATCCCGGAGCCGGGGTAGACCTTGTACCCGGCGGCCGGGGTAGACCTTGTACCCGGCGGCCGGGGTAGACCTGGTATCCCGGAGACGGGGTAGACCTTGTACCCGGCGGCCGGGGTAGACCTGGTATCCAGGAGACGGGGTAGACCTTGTACCCGGCGGCCGTGGTAGACCTGGTATCCCGGAGACGGGGTAGACCTTGTACCCGGCGGCCGGGGTAGACCTGGTATCCCGGAGCCGGGGTAGACCTTGTACCCGGCGGCCGGGGTAGACCTGGTATCCCGGAGCCGGGGTAGACCTTGTACCCGGCGGCCGGGGTAGACCTGGTATCCCGGAGACGGGGTAGACCTTGTACCCGGCGGCCGGGGTAGACCTGGTATCCAGGAGCCGGGGTAGACCTTGTACCCGGCGGCCGGGGTAGACCTGGTATCCAGGAGACGGGGTAGACCTTGTACCCGGCGGCCGGGGTAGACCTGGTATCCCGGAGACGGGGTAGACCTTGTACCCGGCGGCCGGGGTAGACCTGGTATCCAGGAGCCGGGGTAGACCTTGTACCCGGCGGCCGGGGTAGACCTGGTATCCAGGAGACGGGGTAGACCTTGTACCCGGCGGCCGGGGTAGACCTGGTATCCCGGAGACGGGGTAGACCTTGTACCCGGCGGCCGGGGTAGACCTGGTATCCCGGAGCCGGGGTAGACCTGGTCTCCGTCCGCCCGGGTAGACCTGGTGTCGCGGCCGCCTGCGGAAGTTCACCAAGGGGTCGCTGTTCCAGGCTGCCTCCGGCTATGTCGACGTAGCGGTCGGCCTGCGCTGGCGCACCCTCCCGGTCGACTTCCACTCGTCTCCTTGGAGGCGTCGGCGGCCTTGGACTTATCTTTCCGTATATTGGGAGCGAGGTGACGGGCCGCGTCCCCGCAGGTTTCCAGGGTGCCTGCGTCGCAAGGCGGAGGATAGGGCGGCCGCGCCGCGCGGTCGTCGGGGCAGAGCGAGTGCCGCCTAGGCCGGGTGAGCCGCGTGGCTTGGTCCCGGTTCCCGTCCTGCCCAGGGCGCTCTTTCGGGGGGAGAGCTGCCCGAGAAGCCAGAGAGAAGAGAATGGGCAGTGTGAAGGGCCACCAGAGAGAGAGCCGAGAGCCGAGAGAGACGGCCCGAAAGACCGTGTCGAGAAGCCGCTCGCTGGCCGCAGCGAGGCGGTGAGAAGCCCCGCGTGTGTGTTGCTCCG
>NC_140735.1:3450000-3452500 GCF_050655825.1 Lonchura striata | reverse complement strand
CGGAGGGGCGGCGGGGCGGCCGGCCCCGAGCCCTCGCCGCCGCGGCCGGCGCCGTCGAACGCCGGTCGCCGGTGCTCTCGCGGGCCCCCCCACCACCCCCGCCGCTCTGCGTGCGGGGGCCCCCTGGCGCGGCCCGAGTTCGCCCGAGCCCGGCCCTCGCTCTCTCTGCCCCTGCTGCGCGGGAGCCGCCCGGGTGCCGGGAAGGGAGAGGGGTGCTCGGCACGGCCCCCTCCCGGAGGCGCGCCCGCGCCTTCGGGGCTCGGAGGAGGCGGCTCCTCCGGCTCTTCCCGCACCGGGGAAGCGGGGCTTTTGCCCGGCCGGGTAGAGCCCCGCTCTCGGGCCCGAGGCGGGCCCTCTGGCGCGGCAGAGGGTGGGGAAACGCCGGGGGTCGAGGTCCTCCGGGCGTTCCGGGCCGCGCTTCGTGGCGGGGGAGCGCGCGGGACCCGCCGCCGGGGAGGCGCGGCGGCGGAGGCGGCGGCGAAGGCGTTCCTCGCCCCGCCGGCGTCGTCGTCGCCGCGGCCTCTCCCGGCGTGGTCGGCGAGGTCGCTCGGCGGCCGGGCCGCGTCCCCGCACCGGCGGGGCGGCCCGAGCCGCGGCGGTCCTCTCGGGCGCAGCGCCGGGCTACTGAGGGAAACCCCGGGCCCCGAGAAGGACGCCGCGGTGGTGGCGGCAGACGTCGGGCGCGCCCCCGCCGGTGGACGCTCCCCCGAGGGCGGCAGCGGGGGAGGCACCCCGGCGGGGCCATGCAGGTCGTTTCCCTCGCCCCAGGGCCAGGTACCTAGCGCTCCGCGCCTCCGGCGGCCCCCCGGCTTCCTTTTCCTCGGCGTCGTCAAACGCTGCGGGGAGGGGGCCGCGAAAGGGCCGCCGCCGAGCCGGGGCGGCGGTTTAAAGACTCGGGCGGCTCGGCGCGTCCTTCCGCCGCGGCGGCGGCGGCGGCGGTTGCCGGGCGGCGGTGCGCGGCTCCATTGAGGGGTGGGGAGCTACTCCCGCGTGATCCCCTGCGGTGGTGCCCGCGGCCACCGGCCGCGCGGCCGTCGTCCCGCCGCGTTACCGCGCGCGGGGGGTTTGTCGCGCCGCGCCGGGGAGGGGCGCCCTGCCCCCCCCTCTCCGCGGCCCGGCCTCGGCGGAGAGGCCGCGGCGCGCGGTCGGCCGCGGGGGCCGACCCGCTCGCCTCGAAACGGGCGACGCCGGCAGAGAGCGCGCGCTCTCTCGCCCCTTCCTCAGCTGCGGGGTTGCGGCCGCCGGGGCCCGCCGCGCTCTCCTCCTTCCTCGGCCGCCTCTGCGGTCTCTGGGGTGCGGCGCCGCGCGCGGCGCGGCCGCGCCGTCTCTCTCCCCTCGACGGCCTTCTCCTCGAGCGCGCCGGCGGCGCCGGTCGCCGGCCGTCCCCGGCTCAGCGACCGCCTGCCCGCCCGGGGCCGAGCGCTCGGCAGGTCCCTCCGTCGCCGGAGAGTCCGCGAGCGCGGGCGGCCCCGTGCCGAGCGGCGGCGGCGCCGCTCGGCGAGTGTCCCCCGCCAGCGGGGACGGCCGGCCGGACGGCGCCCGCCGTCGCCGGCGGCGGTCCCGGCCCGGGCCCCGCCCGCCGCCTCCCCGTCGCCCTTTTCTCCGTCCGCTCGCGGAGCCCCGGAGGAAGGTCGTGCGCGCGGCGGCCGTGGGGGGTTGGGGGGGGGGGCGCTTCCCCGCCCGGTCTCCCCGCCCGGTCAGCGGGGAGAAAAGGGCGGGCGTCGCTGCCCCCCTCCCCGCCTACCCCCCCGGCTCGGCGCCGCACGCCTTCCCCTGGGCCGCGCGTGCCCGAGGAAAAAGGGGCTCCGTGACGGTGCGAGGCGGCGGCGGTCCCGGGAGTGCGGCCGTTGCGGCGGCGGGTCAGCCGTCCGGCAGGCTCCGGGCGCTCGCGACGCCGGCTCGGGTCTCGGTGCGGCGCCCGCCTCCGGCGCCGGCGGCGGAGCGCGTCCGCCGGGCGCTCGCCCTTCCCGGCGGGAGCGGTCCCGCGGGGGGCGTTGCCGGTTGGGCGGTGGCCGTCGCGTGCCGTCTCGAGCGCGGCAAGGCCGCTGGGGAGAGAGAGCGAGCCGGCCGCGCGGTGGCGCGGCGGCGCTCCGCGGGTCCGCGGAGCGGCGGTGAGAAGGGAGAGCGGCGCGCGCGGGGGCCGACGGCCGCGCCCCCGGCCGCGTGCGTCCCGTCGTCCCGTTGCAGCGAGGCCGGGCGGGCCGCCGTGTCCCCCCGCGGTCCGGCGCGCGCCGCGTGCCTCCTCCGTGCGGAGGCCGGGCCGAGCCCGGGCGCCTGGGCCGCCTCCGGAGGACGGCACAGTTTGCCGGCGGCGTCTCCCCTCGCTCGTAGCGGCGGGGGGAGGCGGTCGGGGACGCGGGTCCCCCCGCCTTTCCCGCCGACCTTCGGAGCGTTCCGTTGGGCGTTTCGCTCTCGGATGGTTTTTCTTTCCCCCCCCACTCGGTTCGTTGCGTTGTGTGCTCGTACGGTCGAAGCCGGGGGCGGCCCGCGTGCGTGCCCC
>NC_140735.1:3435000-3442500 GCF_050655825.1 Lonchura striata | reverse complement strand
CCGGGGTAGACCTGGAATTCCGGGCGCCGGGGTAGGCCTGTTCTCCTGGAGCCGGGGTAGACCTGGTCTTCCGGGAGCCGGGGTAGACCTGGAATTCCGGGCGCCGGGGTAGGCCTGTTCCCCTGGAGCCGGGGTAGACCTGGTGTTCCGGGAGCCGGGGTAGACCTGGTGCACGGAAGCCTCGGGGTAGACCTGGTCTTCCGGGAGCCGGGGTAGACCTGTCGTCCTACTCCGGGCCCGGCCTCCGGCCGCCCGGCTGCTGCGGCAGACCTGTCGCCCTGGTGTCCCGGGCGGACCTGCTGTCCCGCGCACGACCCACCCTCCGGCCGCCCGGCGCCGGTCTAGAGAGGGAAGGAGCCGGCCGTTGGGAGCCGGCAGCGCTCCCGCCTCCTCCGTGCCCAAAGCGACAGCGGCCCGGCTCCTGCCTCCGTCTCCGGATCCCTCACTGCCTTCAGCCGCTCGACCCCCCTCCCCCCCACCCCGCTGCCGTCCTGCCCCGGGCTCGGACGGGGCCAGGCCGGGCTGGAGCGTCAAGGAAAGAAGGCCGTCAAAGCAGAAGGCTGGGCGAGAGCCGAAGAGAAGGCTTCTCGGCAAAGGGGCCGCCTCTGCCGCGGGCCCCGGCCCTGCTGGCCGAAGGACCCGCCTTCCTCGGTGTCGGCCCGCTCCTGGCCCTCCCGCCGCTGCGGGTGTGCGAACCGGCCGAGGAGAGAGCGGGCGGGGGACGGCGACGGGGGTGGGGAAAGTAGTCTGCGAGCGGCGCCGGGGAGTCTGATGGGGCAGGGCGGGGCGCCCCCAACCGTCGATGGGCGGAGGCGGGGAAAGTCTTCAGGCGGGGCGCCCCCAACCGTCGATGGGCGGGCTCTGAGGGGGCGGCGTCGGATTGCGAGTGTGTGGAGCCGGCGTGTGTGTCACCGTGCCCCTCTCTCTCTGTCTCTCTCTCCCTCCCTTCCCCCCCTCGCCCCCCCGTCCCTCCCTCCCTCCCTCGCTTCCCTTGCGCGCTGGCCCCACTGAAATTCCGTTCGGCCGGGTAGGGCTGCGCGGCACCCCGGGCGGAGGGGGCTGCTGACGCTGCTTCGACGGCAGGCTGACGCAGGCTGCCTGTCAGCTTGGTCTGGGATCGCTCTGGGTACCAGAGGGAAAGAAATAAAGTTCGCCAAGAAAATTCCTTTTCCGGATCAGTTTCTTGCGCCGAGGGAACAGAAGAGTCGTTCTCTTCGAGAAGGGAGGAAAGGGGAAGCGCGGGAAATGAAACCCGAACCCCAAACCAGACCAAGGGGAACCAAGCCACAAAAAACAAAGGGATAACCCCGTAACTCCTAAAACAAACCCAGAAAACTCGAACCAAAAGTCCCGCAACGCACATTCCCCCACCCCCCACAAAAACCCACACCGAGCCCCCCCCCTCGCGCCCGCCCCCCCCACCCCCACCAGGCAAAAAAAGGTAAAGCCGGCCATTGAGAAACGCTCTACTACCCGGGTATGGGGAAATACCTCTTGCCATGGCCCCGGAATAGACTTTTCCTCCGGGCGCCGGGGTAGACCCGTTGTCCGGCCCCCCGGGCTACACCTGGTATCCCGGAGCCGGGGTAAACCTTGTACCCGGCGGCCGGGGTAGACCTGGTATCCAGGAGCCGGGGTAGACCTTGTACCCGGCGGCCGGGGTAGACCTGGTATCCCGGAGACGGGGTAGACCTTGTACCCGGCGGCCGGGGTAGACCTGGTATCCAGGAGCCGGGGTAGACCTTGTACCCGGCGGCCGGGGTAGACCTGGTATCCAGGAGCCGGGGTAGACCTTGTACCCGGCGGCCGGGGTAGACCTGGTATCCAGGAGCCGGGGTAGACCTTGTACCCGGCGGCCGGGGTAGACCTGGTATCCAGGAGACGGGGTATACCTTGTACCCGGCGGCCGGGGTAGACCTGGTATCCAGGAGCCGGGGTAGACCTTGTACCCGGCGGCCGGGGTAGACCTGGTATCCAGGAGACGTGGTATACCTTGTACCCGGCGGCCGGGGTAGACCTGGTATCCCGGAGCCGGGGTAGACCTTGTACCCGGCGGCCGGGGTAGACCTGGTATCCAGGAGCCGGGGTAGACCTTGTACCCGGCGGCCGGGGTAGACCTGGTATCCAGGAGACGTGGTATACCTTGTACCCGGCGGCCGGGGTAGACCTGGTATCCCGGAGCCGGGCTAGACCTTGTACCCGGCGGCCGGGGTAGACCTGGTATCCAGGAGCCGGGGTAGACCTTGTACCCGGCGGCCGGGGTAGACCTGGTATCCAGGAGCCGGGGTAGACCTTGTACCCGGCGGCCGGGGTAGACCTGGTATCCAGGAGCCGGGGTAGACCTTGTACCCGGCGGCCGGGGTAGACCTGGTATCCAGGAGACGGGGTAGACCTTGTACCCGGCGGCCGGGGTAGACCTGGTATCCCGGAGACGGGGTAGACCTTGTACCCGGCGGCCGGGGTAGACCTGGTATCCCGTAGACGGGGTAGACCTTGTACCCGGCGGCCGGGGTAGACCTGGTATCCCGGAGACGGGGTAGACCTTGTACCCGGCGGCCGGGGTAGACCTGGTATCCCGGAGACGGGGTAGACCTTGTACCCGGCGGCCGGGGTAGACCTGGTATCCCGGAGACCGGGTAGACCTTGTACCCGGCGGCCGGGGTAGACCTGGTATCCAGGAGCCGGGGTAGACCTTGTACCCGGCGGCCGGGGTAGACCTGGTATCCAGGAGACGGGGTAGACCTTGTACCCGGCGGCCGGGGTAGACCTGGTATCCAGGAGCCGGGGTAGACCTTGTACCCGGCGGCCGGGGTAGACCTGGTATCCAGGAGACGGGGTAGACCTTGTACCCGGCGGCCGGGGTAGACCTGGTATCCCGGAGCCGGGGTAGACCTTGTACCCGGCGGCCGGGGTAGACCTGGTATCCCGGAGACGGGGTAGACCTTGTACCCGGCGGCCGGGGTAGACCTGGTATCCAGGAGCCGGGGTAGACCTTGTACCCGGCGGCCGGGGTAGACCTGGTATCCAGGAGACGGGGTATACCTTGTACCCGGCGGCCGGGGTAGACCTGGTATCCCGGAGACGGGGTAGACCTTGTACCCGGCGGCCGGGGTAGACCTGGTATCCCGGAGCCGGGGTAGACCTTGTACCCGGCGGCCGGGGTAGACCTGGTATCCAGGAGACGGGGTAGACCTTGTACCCGGCGGCCGGGGTAGACCTGGTATCCCGGAGACGGGGTAGACCTTGTACCCGGCGGCCGGGGTAGACCTGGTATCCCGGAGACGGGGTAGACCTTGTACCCGGCGGCCGGGGTAGACCTGGTATCCAGGAGCCGGGGTAGACCTTGTACCCGGCGGCCGGGGTAGACCTGGTATCCAGGAGCCGGGGTAGACCTTGTACCCGGCGGCCGGGGTAGACCTGGTATCCCGGAGACGGGGTAGACCTTGTACCCGGCGGCCGGGGTAGACCTGGTATCCCGGAGCCGGGGTAGACCTTGTACCCGGCGGCCGGGGTAGACCTGGTATCCAGGAGCCGGGGTAGACCTTGTACCCGGCGGCCGGGGTAGACCTGGTATCCAGGAGCCGGGGTAGACCTTGTACCCGGCGGCCGGGGTAGACCTGGTATCCAGGAGCCGGGGTAGACCTTGTACCCGGCGGCCGGGGTAGACCTGGTATCCAGGAGACGGGGTAGACCTTGTACCCGGCGGCCGGGGTAGACCTGGTATCCAGGAGCCGGGGTAGACCTTGTACCCGGCGGCCGGGGTAGACCTGGTATCCCGGAGACGGGGTAGACCTTGTACCCGGCGGCCGGGGTAGACCTGGTATCCCGGAGACGGGGTAGACCTTGTACCCGGCGGCCGGGGTAGACCTGGTATCCCGGAGACGGGGTAGACCTTGTACCCGGCGGCCGGGGTAGACCTGGTATCCAGGAGCCGGGGTAGACCTTGTACCCGGCGGCCGGGGTAGACCTGGTATCCAGGAGACGGGGTAGACCTTGTACCCGGCGGCCGGGGTAGACCTGGTATCCAGGAGCCGGGGTAGACCTTGTACCCGGCGGCCGGGGTAGACCTGGTATCCCGGAGCCGGGGTAGACCTTGTACCCGGCGGCCGGGGTAGACCTGGTATCCCGGAGCCGGGGTAGACCTTGTACCCGGCGGCCGGGGTAGACCTGGTATCCCGGAGCCGGGGTAGACCTTGTACCCGGCGGCCGGGGTAGACCTGGTATCCCGGAGACGGGGTAGACCTTGTACCCGGCGGCCGGGGTAGACCTGGTATCCCGGAGACGGGGTAGACCTTGTACCCGGCGGCCGGGGTAGACCTGGTATCCCGGAGACGGGGTAGACCTTGTACCCGGCGGCCGGGGTAGACCTGGTACCCCGGAGACGGGGTAGACCTTGTACCCGGCGGCCGGGGTAGACCTGGTATCCAGGAGACGGGGTAGACCTTGTACCCGGCGGCCGGGGTAGACCTGGTACCCCGGAGACGGGGTAGACCTTGTACCCGGCGGCCGGGGTAGACCTGGTATCCAGGAGACGGGGTAGACCTTGTACCCGGCGGCCGGGGTAGACCTGGTATCCCGGAGCCGGGGTAGACCTTGTACCCGGCGGCCGGGGTAGACCTTGTACCCGGCGGCCGGGGTAGACCTGGTATCCCGGAGACGGGGTAGACCTTGTACCCGGCGGCCGGGGTAGACCTGGTATCCAGGAGACGGGGTAGACCTTGTACCCGGCGGCCGTGGTAGACCTGGTATCCCGGAGACGGGGTAGACCTTGTACCCGGCGGCCGGGGTAGACCTGGTATCCCGGAGCCGGGGTAGACCTTGTACCCGGCGGCCGGGGTAGACCTGGTATCCCGGAGCCGGGGTAGACCTTGTACCCGGCGGCCGGGGTAGACCTGGTATCCCGGAGACGGGGTAGACCTTGTACCCGGCGGCCGGGGTAGACCTGGTATCCAGGAGCCGGGGTAGACCTTGTACCCGGCGGCCGGGGTAGACCTGGTATCCAGGAGACGGGGTAGACCTTGTACCCGGCGGCCGGGGTAGACCTGGTATCCCGGAGACGGGGTAGACCTTGTACCCGGCGGCCGGGGTAGACCTGGTATCCAGGAGCCGGGGTAGACCTTGTACCCGGCGGCCGGGGTAGACCTGGTATCCAGGAGACGGGGTAGACCTTGTACCCGGCGGCCGGGGTAGACCTGGTATCCCGGAGACGGGGTAGACCTTGTACCCGGCGGCCGGGGTAGACCTGGTATCCCGGAGCCGGGGTAGACCTGGTCTCCGTCCGCCCGGGTAGACCTGGTGTCGCGGCCGCCTGCGGAAGTTCACCAAGGGGTCGCTGTTCCAGGCTGCCTCCGGCTATGTCGACGTAGCGGTCGGCCTGCGCTGGCGCACCCTCCCGGTCGACTTCCACTCGTCTCCTTGGAGGCGTCGGCGGCCTTGGACTTATCTTTCCGTATATTGGGAGCGAGGTGACGGGCCGCGTCCCCGCAGGTTTCCAGGGTGCCTGCGTCGCAAGGCGGAGGATAGGGCGGCCGCGCCGCGCGGTCGTCGGGGCAGAGCGAGTGCCGCCTAGGCCGGGTGAGCCGCGTGGCTTGGTCCCGGTTCCCGTCCTGCCCAGGGCGCTCTTTCGGGGGGAGAGCTGCCCGAGAAGCCAGAGAGAAGAGAATGGGCAGTGTGAAGGGCCACCAGAGAGAGAGCCGAGAGCCGAGAGAGACGGCCCGAAAGACCGTGTCGAGAAGCCGCTCGCTGGCCGCAGCGAGGCGGTGAGAAGCCCCGCGTGTGTGTTGCTCCGCTCCGGTCGGCTGCCGTGCCGGCCCGGTTGAAGGGGGGGCGGCCCCCCTGGGACGATCGGTGGCAGGTGAGGCGGCGGCGCCTCGTCCCTTTTCCGCCTGGCCTTAAGCCGGGGCCCGCTCCGGCAGGCATTTTTCCGGCAGCCGGTCCGGTGGCAGTGGCCGGCAGCCGGGGGTCGACGCGGCCGGGCTTTTTTTTTCCCCGGCCCTCGCCCGAGAGCCTCCTCCCCGAGCAAGGCCCGGCCAGCCCGCCGCGGTGGCGGCGCCCGGTTCCCCCGCTCCCGACCTGTTTGCCAGCGTGTCCGTGTCGGAAGGGCAGCGGTGGGGCGCGCGGCCTGGCCTCGGCATTCGCCGCGTGGCCGGAGGGGCTCGGTGACGGCGGTCGCCCGATGAGCCGTGGAGCCGGGGTGGCGGCACCCCGTCCCACCGGCGCGTGCTGTTGAAGTCACCCCCTTCCTCGGCCTTAAGCCGGGGACCCGCCTTGCGGGCGGGCTGTTTTTTTCGCGGGCAGAGAGGGGCCGGCCGCGGTGGCCGGCCCGCCCTAGCACGGACCGAAGCCCCCGGCAGAGAGCAACCCCCGGAAGGTCGCGGGCGAGGCGGCGGCGCCTCGCCCTTCCTCGGTCGTGGCGACCGAGCCCGCTTCTGCCCCGGGCGGTCCGTTGCTATTTTTTCAAGGGCGTGTGCGGGTGCTGTGGGGGGCCCCGCCCGCCCGGCCTCCGATGGCCTTTTCCTCTCGCGGCCCTAAGCCGCGGCACCGAGAAGCGTGCGGGCCCACGAAAGCCGAGGTTGTGTGGAGCCGGGGGGCCGAGCGAGCCCCGAGCCGAGCGATGCCGGTGGGTTTCGAAGGGGGGGGGGCAGCGAGAAGGCGGCGCGCGCCTCGCCCCCCCCCGGGCCCCCGGCGCCCGTGGTTAGCACGGGTCCTTGTGGGCCGCGCACGCCATGTGCCTTTTTTTTTTTTTTTTTTTTTCCGTTGATCGGTGCCGTACCCCGGCTTTTCCGAAGGGGAGAGAAAGAGAGGCCGAGAGAGAGAGAGAGAGAGAGAGAGCGCGCCAGCCGCGGGGCGGGCGAAAGCCGGTGGCACCTTTCTCGAACGCTCGGACGGGTTCCCTGGGCAGAAAAGGGTGAAGGCCATCCCCACCCCGGCCCGGCGGTCCCGTCCTTCCGTCGTCCGGCCAGGAGAGCCGTTGTCCGCGGGCGGGTGGCGGCACCCCCCCGGTCTACCCTGTGCCGGGACCGATCCGCGAGCGGATCGGTCCGGGGACGCGTGTCCCCGCTCGCACGCGCGCGGAGCCCCCAAGCCCGTCCGCTCTCGGCCCAGCCGCACCCGTGGCGGCGCCGGCCGGTGGGGCGTGCGCCTTGGTGGGCTGCCGTGGGGCCGTGGTGTGCGTTGCACGCTTTCGGCCGGGCGGTTCCGCGGCTGCTGGGGCTTTGCCTCTGCGCTCCGCTGCCTCCTCTGCCCTCGTGCAGCCGCGTCCGCCCCGATCGATGAGGCTTTTCGGGTCGCGTCGGAGAGGGCCCCCGGCCGGCCGGGCTTTCTTCCGGGGCTTCTCTGTCATGGGGAAGCCCACGGCGGGGGTCCGGTGTTCGGGCCGGGCGGTCTCTTCTCCGATTCGCTCCCCGTCGCAGGCGAGGTGTCGCCCCTCCCGCTGCCGAGGAAGGGCGTCTTGACCGTCCCAGCTGTGTGATGGCCGCGTGGCCCCGCGAGCCTACAGGT
>NC_140735.1:3415000-3422500 GCF_050655825.1 Lonchura striata | reverse complement strand
TCCGGGCGCCGGGGTAGGCCTGTTCCCCTGGAGCCGGGGTAGACCTGGTGTTCCGGGCGCCGGGGTAGACCTGGTGCACGGAAGCCTCGGGGTAGACCTGGTCTTCCGGGCGCCGGGGTAGACCTGGTGCACGGAAGCCTCGGGGTAGACCTGGTCTTCCGGGCGCCGGGGTAGACCTGGTCTTCCGGGAGCCGGGGTAGACCTGGAATTCCGGGCGCCGGGGTAGGCCTGTTCTCCTGGAGCCGGGGTAGACCTGGTCTTCCGGGAGCCGGGGTAGACCTGGAATTCCGGGCGCCGGGGTAGGCCTGTTCCCCTGGAGCCGGGGTAGACCTGGTGTTCCGGGAGCCGGGGTAGACCTGGTGTTCCGAGCGCCGGGGTAGACTTGGTGCACGGAAGCCTCGGGGTAGACCTGGTCTTCCGGGCGCCGGGGTAGACCTGGAATTCCGGGCGCCGGGGTAGGCCTGTTCCCCTGGAGCCGGGGTAGACCTGGTGTTCCGGGAGCCGGGGTAGACCTGGTGTTCCGAGCGCCGGGGTAGACTTGGTGCACGGAAGCCTCGGGGTAGACCTGGTCTTCCGGGCGCCGGGGTAGACCTGGAATTCCGGGCGCCGGGGTAGGCCTGTTCCCCTGGAGCCGGGGTAGACCTGGTGTTCCGGGCGCCAGGGTAGACCTGGTGCACGGAAGCCTCGGGGTAGACCTGGTGTTCCGGGCGCCGGGGTAGACCTGGTGCACGGAAGCCTCGGGGTAGACCTGGTCTTCCGGGCGCCGGGGTAGACCTGGTCTTCCGGGAGCCGGGGTAGACCTGGAATTCCGGGCGCCGGGGTAGGCCTGTTCTCCTGGAGCCGGGGTAGACCTGGTCTTCCGGGAGCCGGGGTAGACCTGGAATTCCGGGCGCCGGGGTAGGCCTGTTCCCCTGGAGCCGGGGTAGACCTGGTGTTCCGGGAGCCGGGGTAGACCTGGTGCACGGAAGCCTCGGGGTAGACCTGGTCTTCCGGGAGCCGGGGTAGACCTGTCGTCCTACTCCGGGCCCGGCCTCCGGCCGCCCGGCTGCTGCGGCAGACCTGTCGCCCTGGTGTCCCGGGCGGACCTGCTGTCCCGCGCACGACCCACCCTCCGGCCGCCCGGCGCCGGTCTAGAGAGGGAAGGAGCCGGCCGTTGGGAGCCGGCAGCGCTCCCGCCTCCTCCGTGCCCAAAGCGACAGCGGCCCGGCTCCTGCCTCCGTCTCCGGATCCCTCACTGCCTTCAGCCGCTCGACCCCCCTCCCCCCCACCCCGCTGCCGTCCTGCCCCGGGCTCGGACGGGGCCAGGCCGGGCTGGAGCGTCAAGGAAAGAAGGCCGTCAAAGCAGAAGGCTGGGCGAGAGCCGAAGAGAAGGCTTCTCGGCAAAGGGGCCGCCTCTGCCGCGGGCCCCGGCCCTGCTGGCCGAAGGACCCGCCTTCCTCGGTGTCGGCCCGCTCCTGGCCCTCCCGCCGCTGCGGGTGTGCGAACCGGCCGAGGAGAGAGCGGGCGGGGGACGGCGACGGGGGTGGGGAAAGTAGTCTGCGAGCGGCGCCGGGGAGTCTGATGGGGCAGGGCGGGGCGCCCCCAACCGTCGATGGGCGGAGGCGGGGAAAGTCTTCAGGCGGGGCGCCCCCAACCGTCGATGGGCGGGCTCTGAGGGGGCGGCGTCGGATTGCGAGTGTGTGGAGCCGGCGTGTGTGTCACCGTGCCCCTCTCTCTCTGTCTCTCTCTCCCTCCCTTCCCCCCCTCGCCCCCCCGTCCCTCCCTCCCTCCCTCGCTTCCCTTGCGCGCTGGCCCCACTGAAATTCCGTTCGGCCGGGTAGGGCTGCGCGGCACCCCGGGCGGAGGGGGCTGCTGACGCTGCTTCGACGGCAGGCTGACGCAGGCTGCCTGTCAGCTTGGTCTGGGATCGCTCTGGGTACCAGAGGGAAAGAAATAAAGTTCGCCAAGAAAATTCCTTTTCCGGATCAGTTTCTTGCGCCGAGGGAACAGAAGAGTCGTTCTCTTCGAGAAGGGAGGAAAGGGGAAGCGCGGGAAATGAAACCCGAACCCCAAACCAGACCAAGGGGAACCAAGCCACAAAAAACAAAGGGATAACCCCGTAACTCCTAAAACAAACCCAGAAAACTCGAACCAAAAGTCCCGCAACGCACATTCCCCCACCCCCCACAAAAACCCACACCGAGCCCCCCCCCTCGCGCCCGCCCCCCCCACCCCCACCAGGCAAAAAAAGGTAAAGCCGGCCATTGAGAAACGCTCTACTACCCGGGTATGGGGAAATACCTCTTGCCATGGCCCCGGAATAGACTTTTCCTCCGGGCGCCGGGGTAGACCCGTTGTCCGGCCCCCCGGGCTACACCTGGTATCCCGGAGCCGGGGTAAACCTTGTACCCGGCGGCCGGGGTAGACCTGGTATCCAGGAGCCGGGGTAGACCTTGTACCCGGCGGCCGGGGTAGACCTGGTATCCCGGAGACGGGGTAGACCTTGTACCCGGCGGCCGGGGTAGACCTGGTATCCAGGAGCCGGGGTAGACCTTGTACCCGGCGGCCGGGGTAGACCTGGTATCCAGGAGCCGGGGTAGACCTTGTACCCGGCGGCCGGGGTAGACCTGGTATCCAGGAGCCGGGGTAGACCTTGTACCCGGCGGCCGGGGTAGACCTGGTATCCAGGAGACGGGGTATACCTTGTACCCGGCGGCCGGGGTAGACCTGGTATCCAGGAGCCGGGGTAGACCTTGTACCCGGCGGCCGGGGTAGACCTGGTATCCAGGAGACGTGGTATACCTTGTACCCGGCGGCCGGGGTAGACCTGGTATCCCGGAGCCGGGGTAGACCTTGTACCCGGCGGCCGGGGTAGACCTGGTATCCAGGAGCCGGGGTAGACCTTGTACCCGGCGGCCGGGGTAGACCTGGTATCCAGGAGACGTGGTATACCTTGTACCCGGCGGCCGGGGTAGACCTGGTATCCCGGAGCCGGGCTAGACCTTGTACCCGGCGGCCGGGGTAGACCTGGTATCCAGGAGCCGGGGTAGACCTTGTACCCGGCGGCCGGGGTAGACCTGGTATCCAGGAGCCGGGGTAGACCTTGTACCCGGCGGCCGGGGTAGACCTGGTATCCAGGAGCCGGGGTAGACCTTGTACCCGGCGGCCGGGGTAGACCTGGTATCCAGGAGACGGGGTAGACCTTGTACCCGGCGGCCGGGGTAGACCTGGTATCCCGGAGACGGGGTAGACCTTGTACCCGGCGGCCGGGGTAGACCTGGTATCCCGTAGACGGGGTAGACCTTGTACCCGGCGGCCGGGGTAGACCTGGTATCCCGGAGACGGGGTAGACCTTGTACCCGGCGGCCGGGGTAGACCTGGTATCCCGGAGACGGGGTAGACCTTGTACCCGGCGGCCGGGGTAGACCTGGTATCCCGGAGACCGGGTAGACCTTGTACCCGGCGGCCGGGGTAGACCTGGTATCCAGGAGCCGGGGTAGACCTTGTACCCGGCGGCCGGGGTAGACCTGGTATCCAGGAGACGGGGTAGACCTTGTACCCGGCGGCCGGGGTAGACCTGGTATCCAGGAGCCGGGGTAGACCTTGTACCCGGCGGCCGGGGTAGACCTGGTATCCAGGAGACGGGGTAGACCTTGTACCCGGCGGCCGGGGTAGACCTGGTATCCCGGAGCCGGGGTAGACCTTGTACCCGGCGGCCGGGGTAGACCTGGTATCCCGGAGACGGGGTAGACCTTGTACCCGGCGGCCGGGGTAGACCTGGTATCCAGGAGCCGGGGTAGACCTTGTACCCGGCGGCCGGGGTAGACCTGGTATCCAGGAGACGGGGTATACCTTGTACCCGGCGGCCGGGGTAGACCTGGTATCCCGGAGACGGGGTAGACCTTGTACCCGGCGGCCGGGGTAGACCTGGTATCCCGGAGCCGGGGTAGACCTTGTACCCGGCGGCCGGGGTAGACCTGGTATCCAGGAGACGGGGTAGACCTTGTACCCGGCGGCCGGGGTAGACCTGGTATCCCGGAGACGGGGTAGACCTTGTACCCGGCGGCCGGGGTAGACCTGGTATCCAGGAGCCGGGGTAGACCTTGTACCCGGCGGCCGGGGTAGACCTGGTATCCCGGAGCCGGGGTAGACCTTGTACCCGGCGGCCGGGGTAGACCTGGTATCCCGGAGACGGGGTAGACCTTGTACCCGGCGGCCGGGGTAGACCTGGTATCCCGGAGACGGGGTAGACCTTGTACCCGGCGGCCGGGGTAGACCTGGTATCCAGGAGCCGGGGTAGACCTTGTACCCGGCGGCCGGGGTAGACCTGGTATCCAGGAGCCGGGGTAGACCTTGTACCCGGCGGCCGGGGTAGACCTGGTATCCCGGAGACGGGGTAGACCTTGTACCCGGCGGCCGGGGTAGACCTGGTATCCCGGAGCCGGGGTAGACCTTGTACCCGGCGGCCGGGGTAGACCTGGTATCCAGGAGCCGGGGTAGACCTTGTACCCGGCGGCCGGGGTAGACCTGGTATCCAGGAGCCGGGGTAGACCTTGTACCCGGCGGCCGGGGTAGACCTGGTATCCAGGAGCCGGGGTAGACCTTGTACCCGGCGGCCGGGGTAGACCTGGTATCCAGGAGACGGGGTAGACCTTGTACCCGGCGGCCGGGGTAGACCTGGTATCCAGGAGCCGGGGTAGACCTTGTACCCGGCGGCCGGGGTAGACCTGGTATCCCGGAGACGGGGTAGACCTTGTACCCGGCGGCCGGGGTAGACCTGGTATCCCGGAGACGGGGTAGACCTTGTACCCGGCGGCCGGGGTAGACCTGGTATCCCGGAGACGGGGTAGACCTTGTACCCGGCGGCCGGGGTAGACCTGGTATCCAGGAGCCGGGGTAGACCTTGTACCCGGCGGCCGGGGTAGACCTGGTATCCAGGAGACGGGGTAGACCTTGTACCCGGCGGCCGGGGTAGACCTGGTATCCAGGAGACGGGGTAGACCTTGTACCCGGCGGCCGGGGTAGACCTGGTATCCCGGAGCCGGGGTAGACCTTGTACCCGGCGGCCGGGGTAGACCTGGTATCCCGGAGCCGGGGTAGACCTTGTACCCGGCGGCCGGGGTAGACCTGGTATCCCGGAGCCGGGGTAGACCTTGTACCCGGCGGCCGGGGTAGACCTGGTATCCCGGAGACGGGGTAGACCTTGTACCCGGCGGCCGGGGTAGACCTGGTATCCCGGAGACGGGGTAGACCTTGTACCCGGCGGCCGGGGTAGACCTGGTATCCCGGAGACGGGGTAGACCTTGTACCCGGCGGCCGGGGTAGACCTGGTACCCCGGAGACGGGGTAGACCTTGTACCCGGCGGCCGGGGTAGACCTGGTATCCAGGAGACGGGGTAGACCTTGTACCCGGCGGCCGGGGTAGACCTGGTACCCCGGAGACGGGGTAGACCTTGTACCCGGCGGCCGGGGTAGACCTGGTATCCAGGAGACGGGGTAGACCTTGTACCCGGCGGCCGGGGTAGACCTGGTATCCCGGAGCCGGGGTAGACCTTGTACCCGGCGGCCGGGGTAGACCTTGTACCCGGCGGCCGGGGTAGACCTGGTATCCCGGAGACGGGGTAGACCTTGTACCCGGCGGCCGGGGTAGACCTGGTATCCAGGAGACGGGGTAGACCTTGTACCCGGCGGCCGTGGTAGACCTGGTATCCCGGAGACGGGGTAGACCTTGTACCCGGCGGCCGGGGTAGACCTGGTATCCCGGAGCCGGGGTAGACCTTGTACCCGGCGGCCGGGGTAGACCTGGTATCCCGGAGCCGGGGTAGACCTTGTACCCGGCGGCCGGGGTAGACCTGGTATCCCGGAGACGGGGTAGACCTTGTACCCGGCGGCCGGGGTAGACCTGGTATCCAGGAGCCGGGGTAGACCTTGTACCCGGCGGCCGGGGTAGACCTGGTATCCAGGAGACGGGGTAGACCTTGTACCCGGCGGCCGGGGTAGACCTGGTATCCCGGAGACGGGGTAGACCTTGTACCCGGCGGCCGGGGTAGACCTGGTATCCAGGAGCCGGGGTAGACCTTGTACCCGGCGGCCGGGGTAGACCTGGTATCCAGGAGACGGGGTAGACCTTGTACCCGGCGGCCGGGGTAGACCTGGTATCCCGGAGACGGGGTAGACCTTGTACCCGGCGGCCGGGGTAGACCTGGTATCCCGGAGCCGGGGTAGACCTGGTCTCCGTCCGCCCGGGTAGACCTGGTGTCGCGGCCGCCTGCGGAAGTTCACCAAGGGGTCGCTGTTCCAGGCTGCCTCCGGCTATGTCGACGTAGCGGTCGGCCTGCGCTGGCGCACCCTCCCGGTCGACTTCCACTCGTCTCCTTGGAGGCGTCGGCGGCCTTGGACTTATCTTTCCGTATATTGGGAGCGAGGTGACGGGCCGCGTCCCCGCAGGTTTCCAGGGTGCCTGCGTCGCAAGGCGGAGGATAGGGCGGCCGCGCCGCGCGGTCGTCGGGGCAGAGCGAGTGCCGCCTAGGCCGGGTGAGCCGCGTGGCTTGGTCCCGGTTCCCGTCCTGCCCAGGGCGCTCTTTCGGGGGGAGAGCTGCCCGAGAAGCCAGAGAGAAGAGAATGGGCAGTGTGAAGGGCCACCAGAGAGAGAGCCGAGAGCCGAGAGAGACGGCCCGAAAGACCGTGTCGAGAAGCCGCTCGCTGGCCGCAGCGAGGCGGTGAGAAGCCCCGCGTGTGTGTTGCTCCGCTCCGGTCGGCTGCCGTGCCGGCCCGGTTGAAGGGGGGGCGGCCCCCCTGGGACGATCGGTGGCAGGTGAGGCGGCGGCGCCTCGTCCCTTTTCCGCCTGGCCTTAAGCCGGGGCCCGCTCCGGCAGGCATTTTTCCGGCAGCCGGTCCGGTGGCAGTGGCCGGCAGCCGGGGGTCGACGCGGCCGGGCTTTTTTTTTCCCCGGCCCTCGCCCGAGAGCCTCCTCCCCGAGCAAGGCCCGGCCAGCCCGCCGCGGTGGCGGCGCCCGGTTCCCCCGCTCCCGACCTGTTTGCCAGCGTGTCCGTGTCGGAAGGGCAGCGGTGGGGCGCGCGGCCTGGCCTCGGCATTCGCCGCGTGGCCGGAGGGGCTCGGTGACGGCGGTCGCCCGATGAGCCGTGGAGCCGGGGTGGCGGCACCCCGTCCCACCGGCGCGTGCTGTTGAAGTCACCCCCTTCCTCGGCCTTAAGCCGGGGACCCGCCTTGCGGGCGGGCTGTTTTTTTCGCGGGCAGAGAGGGGCCGGCCGCGGTGGCCGGCCCGCCCTAGCACGGACCGAAGCCCCCGGCAGAGAGCAACCCCCGGAAGGTCGCGGGCGAGGCGGCGGCGCCTCGCCCTTCCTCGGTCGTGGCGACCGAGCCCGCTTCTGCCCCGGGCGGTCCGTTGCTATTTTTTCAAGGGCGTGTGCGGGTGCTGTGGGGGGCCCCGCCCGCCCGGCCTCCGATGGCCTTTTCCTCTCGCGGCCCTAAGCCGCGGCACCGAGAAGCGTGCGGGCCCAC
>NC_140735.1:3407500-3410000 GCF_050655825.1 Lonchura striata | reverse complement strand
ACCTAGCGCTCCGCGCCTCCGGCGGCCCCCCGGCTTCCTTTTCCTCGGCGTCGTCAAACGCTGCGGGGAGGGGGCCGCGAAAGGGCCGCCGCCGAGCCGGGGCGGCGGTTTAAAGACTCGGGCGGCTCGGCGCGTCCTTCCGCCGCGGCGGCGGCGGCGGCGGTTGCCGGGCGGCGGTGCGCGGCTCCATTGAGGGGTGGGGAGCTACTCCCGCGTGATCCCCTGCGGTGGTGCCCGCGGCCACCGGCCGCGCGGCCGTCGTCCCGCCGCGTTACCGCGCGCGGGGGGTTTGTCGCGCCGCGCCGGGGAGGGGCGCCCTGCCCCCCCCTCTCCGCGGCCCGGCCTCGGCGGAGAGGCCGCGGCGCGCGGTCGGCCGCGGGGGCCGACCCGCTCGCCTCGAAACGGGCGACGCCGGCAGAGAGCGCGCGCTCTCTCGCCCCTTCCTCAGCTGCGGGGTTGCGGCCGCCGGGGCCCGCCGCGCTCTCCTCCTTCCTCGGCCGCCTCTGCGGTCTCTGGGGTGCGGCGCCGCGCGCGGCGCGGCCGCGCCGTCTCTCTCCCCTCGACGGCCTTCTCCTCGAGCGCGCCGGCGGCGCCGGTCGCCGGCCGTCCCCGGCTCAGCGACCGCCCGCCCGCCCGGGGCCGAGCGCTCGGCAGGTCCCTCCGTCGCCGGAGAGTCCGCGAGCGCGGGCGGCCCCGTGCCGAGCGGCGGCGGCGCCGCTCGGCGAGTGTCCCCCGCCAGCGGGGACGGCCGGCCGGACGGCGCCCGCCGTCGCCGGCGGCGGTCCCGGCCCGGGCCCCGCCCGCCGCCTCCCCGTCGCCCTTTTCTCCGTCCGCTCGCGGAGCCCCGGAGGAAGGTCGTGCGCGCGGCGGCCGTGGGGGGTTGGGGGGGGGGGCGCTTCCCCGCCCGGTCTCCCCGCCCGGTCAGCGGGGAGAAAAGGGCGGGCGTCGCTGCCCCCCTCCCCGCCTACCCCCCCGGCTCGGCGCCGCACGCCTTCCCCTGGGCCGCGCGTGCCCGAGGAAAAAGGGGCTCCGTGACGGTGCGAGGCGGCGGCGGTCCCGGGAGTGCGGCCGTTGCGGCGGCGGGTCAGCCGTCCGGCAGGCTCCGGGCGCTCGCGACGCCGGCTCGGGTCTCGGTGCGGCGCCCGCCTCCGGCGCCGGCGGCGGAGCGCGTCCGCCGGGCGCTCGCCCTTCCCGGCGGGAGCGGTCCCGCGGGGGGCGTTGCCGGTTGGGCGGTGGCCGTCGCGTGCCGTCTCGAGCGCGGCAAGGCCGCTGGGGAGAGAGAGCGAGCCGGCCGCGCGGTGGCGCGGCGGCGCTCCGCGGGTCCGCGGAGCGGCGGTGAGAAGGGAGAGCGGCGCGCGCGGGGGCCGACGGCCGCGCCCCCGGCCGCGTGCGTCCCGTCGTCCCGTTGCAGCGAGGCCGGGCGGGCCGCCGTGTCCCCCCGCGGTCCGGCGCGCGCCGCGTGCCTCCTCCGTGCGGAGGCCGGGCCGAGCCCGGGCGCCTGGGCCGCCTCCGGAGGACGGCACAGTTTGCCGGCGGCGTCTCCCCTCGCTCGTAGCGGCGGGGGGAGGCGGTCGGGGACGCGGGTCCCCCCGCCTTTCCCGCCGACCTTCGGAGCGTTCCGTTGGGCGTTTCGCTCTCGGATGGTTTTTCTTTCCCCCCCCACTCGGTTCGTTGCGTTGTGTGCTCGTACGGTCGAAGCCGGGGGCGGCCCGCGTGCGTGCCCCCTCGGCGAGAGAGAAAAAAAGGGGCCCCCTCCGCCCGTGTGCGGGGTTCGGTGCCGAAAGCCAGACAACTCTTAGCGGTGGATCACTCGGCTCGTGCGTCGATGAAGAACGCAGCTAGCTGCGAGAATTAATGTGAATTGCAGGACACATTGATCATCGACACTTCGAACGCACTTGCGGCCCCGGGTTCCTCCCGGGGCTACGCCTGTCTGAGCGTCGCTTGACGATCAATCGCCGCCCGGGGGTTGCCACCCCGGCGGCGCGGCTGGGGTCGCCTCGCAGGCCCGTCGTCGTGGCCGTGGCCGTCGTGGCCGCGCCCGAGGGCCTTCGTCCCCCTAAATGCAGACTCGGGGAGCGCTCCGTAGCTCCCCGCTCCCGGAGCGAGCCGCTGGGGCGGAGCTCGTCCTCGCCGGGGGCCGCGTCGCCGAGCGGCGGCGCGGCGGCCGGGGAGAAAGAGAGCGAGAGAGACGGGGCGGCGTCGAGAGCGCCCCGCCGAGGGCCGAGAGACGAGGGCGAGAGGGGGGGAGGCGAGGCGCGCGGGCCTCGCCCCCCCCCGGCCTCCCCCCGCGCGGGCGGCTGTCTGCGGGTGGGTACCGCGCGGGTACCGTGCCGTGCTGCCGCGCGCGAGGCGCGAGCGCCGGGGGGGGCGGGGGCGACCCCCGCGTCGTCCTCTCCTTCCCTTCCCCGTCCCTCTCTGTCGCCGTCTCGGGGCGCCAGGGGCGCCGTCGCCGTTCTCGCTCTCTCCCTCTCCCCGCCGAAGGCCGTCGCGCCCGCCG
>NC_140735.1:3395000-3400000 GCF_050655825.1 Lonchura striata | reverse complement strand
GCAGGGCGGGGCGCCCCCAACCGTCGATGGGCGGAGGCGGGGAAAGTCTTCAGGCGGGGCGCCCCCAACCGTCGATGGGCGGGCTCTGAGGGGGCGGCGTCGGATTGCGAGTGTGTGGAGCCGGCGTGTGTGTCACCGTGCCCCTCTCTCTCTGTCTCTCTCTCCCTCCCTTCCCCCCCTCGCCCCCCCGTCCCTCCCTCCCTCCCTCGCTTCCCTTGCGCGCTGGCCCCACTGAAATTCCGTTCGGCCGGGTAGGGCTGCGCGGCACCCCGGGCGGAGGGGGCTGCTGACGCTGCTTCGACGGCAGGCTGACGCAGGCTGCCTGTCAGCTTGGTCTGGGATCGCTCTGGGTACCAGAGGGAAAGAAATAAAGTTCGCCAAGAAAATTCCTTTTCCGGATCAGTTTCTTGCGCCGAGGGAACAGAAGAGTCGTTCTCTTCGAGAAGGGAGGAAAGGGGAAGCGCGGGAAATGAAACCCGAACCCCAAACCAGACCAAGGGGAACCAAGCCACAAAAAACAAAGGGATAACCCCGTAACTCCTAAAACAAACCCAGAAAACTCGAACCAAAAGTCCCGCAACGCACATTCCCCCACCCCCCACAAAAACCCACACCGAGCCCCCCCCCTCGCGCCCGCCCCCCCCACCCCCACCAGGCAAAAAAAGGTAAAGCCGGCCATTGAGAAACGCTCTACTACCCGGGTATGGGGAAATACCTCTTGCCATGGCCCCGGAATAGACTTTTCCTCCGGGCGCCGGGGTAGACCCGTTGTCCGGCCCCCCGGGCTACACCTGGTATCCCGGAGCCGGGGTAAACCTTGTACCCGGCGGCCGGGGTAGACCTGGTATCCAGGAGCCGGGGTAGACCTTGTACCCGGCGGCCGGGGTAGACCTGGTATCCCGGAGACGGGGTAGACCTTGTACCCGGCGGCCGGGGTAGACCTGGTATCCAGGAGCCGGGGTAGACCTTGTACCCGGCGGCCGGGGTAGACCTGGTATCCAGGAGCCGGGGTAGACCTTGTACCCGGCGGCCGGGGTAGACCTGGTATCCAGGAGCCGGGGTAGACCTTGTACCCGGCGGCCGGGGTAGACCTGGTATCCAGGAGACGGGGTATACCTTGTACCCGGCGGCCGGGGTAGACCTGGTATCCAGGAGCCGGGGTAGACCTTGTACCCGGCGGCCGGGGTAGACCTGGTATCCAGGAGACGTGGTATACCTTGTACCCGGCGGCCGGGGTAGACCTGGTATCCCGGAGCCGGGGTAGACCTTGTACCCGGCGGCCGGGGTAGACCTGGTATCCAGGAGCCGGGGTAGACCTTGTACCCGGCGGCCGGGGTAGACCTGGTATCCAGGAGACGTGGTATACCTTGTACCCGGCGGCCGGGGTAGACCTGGTATCCCGGAGCCGGGCTAGACCTTGTACCCGGCGGCCGGGGTAGACCTGGTATCCAGGAGCCGGGGTAGACCTTGTACCCGGCGGCCGGGGTAGACCTGGTATCCAGGAGCCGGGGTAGACCTTGTACCCGGCGGCCGGGGTAGACCTGGTATCCAGGAGCCGGGGTAGACCTTGTACCCGGCGGCCGGGGTAGACCTGGTATCCAGGAGACGGGGTAGACCTTGTACCCGGCGGCCGGGGTAGACCTGGTATCCCGGAGACGGGGTAGACCTTGTACCCGGCGGCCGGGGTAGACCTGGTATCCCGTAGACGGGGTAGACCTTGTACCCGGCGGCCGGGGTAGACCTGGTATCCCGGAGACGGGGTAGACCTTGTACCCGGCGGCCGGGGTAGACCTGGTATCCCGGAGACGGGGTAGACCTTGTACCCGGCGGCCGGGGTAGACCTGGTATCCCGGAGACCGGGTAGACCTTGTACCCGGCGGCCGGGGTAGACCTGGTATCCAGGAGCCGGGGTAGACCTTGTACCCGGCGGCCGGGGTAGACCTGGTATCCAGGAGACGGGGTAGACCTTGTACCCGGCGGCCGGGGTAGACCTGGTATCCAGGAGCCGGGGTAGACCTTGTACCCGGCGGCCGGGGTAGACCTGGTATCCAGGAGACGGGGTAGACCTTGTACCCGGCGGCCGGGGTAGACCTGGTATCCCGGAGCCGGGGTAGACCTTGTACCCGGCGGCCGGGGTAGACCTGGTATCCCGGAGACGGGGTAGACCTTGTACCCGGCGGCCGGGGTAGACCTGGTATCCAGGAGCCGGGGTAGACCTTGTACCCGGCGGCCGGGGTAGACCTGGTATCCAGGAGACGGGGTATACCTTGTACCCGGCGGCCGGGGTAGACCTGGTATCCCGGAGACGGGGTAGACCTTGTACCCGGCGGCCGGGGTAGACCTGGTATCCCGGAGCCGGGGTAGACCTTGTACCCGGCGGCCGGGGTAGACCTGGTATCCAGGAGACGGGGTAGACCTTGTACCCGGCGGCCGGGGTAGACCTGGTATCCCGGAGACGGGGTAGACCTTGTACCCGGCGGCCGGGGTAGACCTGGTATCCAGGAGCCGGGGTAGACCTTGTACCCGGCGGCCGGGGTAGACCTGGTATCCCGGAGCCGGGGTAGACCTTGTACCCGGCGGCCGGGGTAGACCTGGTATCCCGGAGCCGGGGTAGACCTTGTACCCGGCGGCCGGGGTAGACCTGGTATCCCGGAGACGGGGTAGACCTTGTACCCGGCGGCCGGGGTAGACCTGGTATCCAGGAGCCGGGGTAGACCTTGTACCCGGCGGCCGGGGTAGACCTGGTATCCAGGAGCCGGGGTAGACCTTGTACCCGGCGGCCGGGGTAGACCTGGTATCCAGGAGACGGGGTAGACCTTGTACCCGGCGGCCGGGGTAGACCTGGTATCCAGGAGCCGGGGTAGACCTTGTACCCGGCGGCCGGGGTAGACCTGGTATCCCGGAGACGGGGTAGACCTTGTACCCGGCGGCCGGGGTAGACCTGGTATCCCGGAGACGGGGTAGACCTTGTACCCGGCGGCCGGGGTAGACCTGGTATCCCGGAGACGGGGTAGACCTTGTACCCGGCGGCCGGGGTAGACCTGGTATCCAGGAGCCGGGGTAGACCTTGTACCCGGCGGCCGGGGTAGACCTGGTATCCAGGAGACGGGGTAGACCTTGTACCCGGCGGCCGGGGTAGACCTGGTATCCAGGAGACGGGGTAGACCTTGTACCCGGCGGCCGGGGTAGACCTGGTATCCCGGAGCCGGGGTAGACCTTGTACCCGGCGGCCGGGGTAGACCTGGTATCCCGGAGCCGGGGTAGACCTTGTACCCGGCGGCCGGGGTAGACCTGGTATCCCGGAGCCGGGGTAGACCTTGTACCCGGCGGCCGGGGTAGACCTGGTATCCCGGAGACGGGGTAGACCTTGTACCCGGCGGCCGGGGTAGACCTGGTATCCCGGAGACGGGGTAGACCTTGTACCCGGCGGCCGGGGTAGACCTGGTATCCCGGAGACGGGGTAGACCTTGTACCCGGCGGCCGGGGTAGACCTGGTACCCCGGAGACGGGGTAGACCTTGTACCCGGCGGCCGGGGTAGACCTGGTATCCAGGAGACGGGGTAGACCTTGTACCCGGCGGCCGGGGTAGACCTGGTACCCCGGAGACGGGGTAGACCTTGTACCCGGCGGCCGGGGTAGACCTGGTATCCAGGAGACGGGGTAGACCTTGTACCCGGCGGCCGGGGTAGACCTGGTATCCCGGAGCCGGGGTAGACCTTGTACCCGGCGGCCGGGGTAGACCTTGTACCCGGCGGCCGGGGTAGACCTGGTATCCCGGAGACGGGGTAGACCTTGTACCCGGCGGCCGGGGTAGACCTGGTATCCAGGAGACGGGGTAGACCTTGTACCCGGCGGCCGTGGTAGACCTGGTATCCCGGAGACGGGGTAGACCTTGTACCCGGCGGCCGGGGTAGACCTGGTATCCCGGAGCCGGGGTAGACCTTGTACCCGGCGGCCGGGGTAGACCTGGTATCCCGGAGCCGGGGTAGACCTTGTACCCGGCGGCCGGGGTAGACCTGGTATCCCGGAGACGGGGTAGACCTTGTACCCGGCGGCCGGGGTAGACCTGGTATCCAGGAGCCGGGGTAGACCTTGTACCCGGCGGCCGGGGTAGACCTGGTATCCAGGAGACGGGGTAGACCTTGTACCCGGCGGCCGGGGTAGACCTGGTATCCCGGAGACGGGGTAGACCTTGTACCCGGCGGCCGGGGTAGACCTGGTATCCAGGAGCCGGGGTAGACCTTGTACCCGGCGGCCGGGGTAGACCTGGTATCCAGGAGACGGGGTAGACCTTGTACCCGGCGGCCGGGGTAGACCTGGTATCCCGGAGACGGGGTAGACCTTGTACCCGGCGGCCGGGGTAGACCTGGTATCCCGGAGCCGGGGTAGACCTGGTCTCCGTCCGCCCGGGTAGACCTGGTGTCGCGGCCGCCTGCGGAAGTTCACCAAGGGGTCGCTGTTCCAGGCTGCCTCCGGCTATGTCGACGTAGCGGTCGGCCTGCGCTGGCGCACCCTCCCGGTCGACTTCCACTCGTCTCCTTGGAGGCGTCGGCGGCCTTGGACTTATCTTTCCGTATATTGGGAGCGAGGTGACGGGCCGCGTCCCCGCAGGTTTCCAGGGTGCCTGCGTCGCAAGGCGGAGGATAGGGCGGCCGCGCCGCGCGGTCGTCGGGGCAGAGCGAGTGCCGCCTAGGCCGGGTGAGCCGCGTGGCTTGGTCCCGGTTCCCGTCCTGCCCAGGGCGCTCTTTCGGGGGGAGAGCTGCCCGAGAAGCCAGAGAGAAGAGAATGGGCAGTGTGAAGGGCCACCAGAGAGAGAGCCGAGAGCCGAGAGAGACGGCCCGAAAGACCGTGTCGAGAAGCCGCTCGCTGGCCGCAGCGAGGCGGTGAGAAGCCCCGCGTGTGTGTTGCTCCGCTCCGGTCGGCTGCCGTGCCGGCCCGGTTGAAGGGGGGGCGGCCCCCCTGGGACGATCGGTGGCAGGTGAGGCGGCGGCGCCTCGTCC
>NC_140735.1:3387500-3390000 GCF_050655825.1 Lonchura striata | reverse complement strand
ACCACCCCCGCCGCTCTGCGTGCGGGGGCCCCCTGGCGCGGCCCGAGTTCGCCCGAGCCCGGCCCTCGCTCTCTCTGCCCCTGCTGCGCGGGAGCCGCCCGGGTGCCGGGAAGGGAGAGGGGTGCTCGGCACGGCCCCCTCCCGGAGGCGCGCCCGCGCCTTCGGGGCTCGGAGGAGGCGGCTCCTCCGGCTCTTCCCGCACCGGGGAAGCGGGGCTTTTGCCCGGCCGGGTAGAGCCCCGCTCTCGGGCCCGAGGCGGGCCCTCTGGCGCGGCAGAGGGTGGGGAAACGCCGGGGGTCGAGGTCCTCCGGGCGTTCCGGGCCGCGCTTCGTGGCGGGGGAGCGCGCGGGACCCGCCGCCGGGGAGGCGCGGCGGCGGAGGCGGCGGCGAAGGCGTTCCTCGCCCCGCCGGCGTCGTCGTCGCCGCGGCCTCTCCCGGCGTGGTCGGCGAGGTCGCTCGGCGGCCGGGCCGCGTCCCCGCACCGGCGGGGCGGCCCGAGCCGCGGCGGTCCTCTCGGGCGCAGCGCCGGGCTACTGAGGGAAACCCCGGGCCCCGAGAAGGACGCCGCGGTGGTGGCGGCAGACGTCGGGCGCGCCCCCGCCGGTGGACGCTCCCCCGAGGGCGGCAGCGGGGGAGGCACCCCGGCGGGGCCATGCAGGTCGTTTCCCTCGCCCCAGGGCCAGGTACCTAGCGCTCCGCGCCTCCGGCGGCCCCCCGGCTTCCTTTTCCTCGGCGTCGTCAAACGCTGCGGGGAGGGGGCCGCGAAAGGGCCGCCGCCGAGCCGGGGCGGCGGTTTAAAGACTCGGGCGGCTCGGCGCGTCCTTCCGCCGCGGCGGCGGCGGCGGCGGTTGCCGGGCGGCGGTGCGCGGCTCCATTGAGGGGTGGGGAGCTACTCCCGCGTGATCCCCTGCGGTGGTGCCCGCGGCCACCGGCCGCGCGGCCGTCGTCCCGCCGCGTTACCGCGCGCGGGGGGTTTGTCGCGCCGCGCCGGGGAGGGGCGCCCTGCCCCCCCCTCTCCGCGGCCCGGCCTCGGCGGAGAGGCCGCGGCGCGCGGTCGGCCGCGGGGGCCGACCCGCTCGCCTCGAAACGGGCGACGCCGGCAGAGAGCGCGCGCTCTCTCGCCCCTTCCTCAGCTGCGGGGTTGCGGCCGCCGGGGCCCGCCGCGCTCTCCTCCTTCCTCGGCCGCCTCTGCGGTCTCTGGGGTGCGGCGCCGCGCGCGGCGCGGCCGCGCCGTCTCTCTCCCCTCGACGGCCTTCTCCTCGAGCGCGCCGGCGGCGCCGGTCGCCGGCCGTCCCCGGCTCAGCGACCGCCCGCCCGCCCGGGGCCGAGCGCTCGGCAGGTCCCTCCGTCGCCGGAGAGTCCGCGAGCGCGGGCGGCCCCGTGCCGAGCGGCGGCGGCGCCGCTCGGCGAGTGTCCCCCGCCAGCGGGGACGGCCGGCCGGACGGCGCCCGCCGTCGCCGGCGGCGGTCCCGGCCCGGGCCCCGCCCGCCGCCTCCCCGTCGCCCTTTTCTCCGTCCGCTCGCGGAGCCCCGGAGGAAGGTCGTGCGCGCGGCGGCCGTGGGGGGTTGGGGGGGGGGGCGCTTCCCCGCCCGGTCTCCCCGCCCGGTCAGCGGGGAGAAAAGGGCGGGCGTCGCTGCCCCCCTCCCCGCCTACCCCCCCGGCTCGGCGCCGCACGCCTTCCCCTGGGCCGCGCGTGCCCGAGGAAAAAGGGGCTCCGTGACGGTGCGAGGCGGCGGCGGTCCCGGGAGTGCGGCCGTTGCGGCGGCGGGTCAGCCGTCCGGCAGGCTCCGGGCGCTCGCGACGCCGGCTCGGGTCTCGGTGCGGCGCCCGCCTCCGGCGCCGGCGGCGGAGCGCGTCCGCCGGGCGCTCGCCCTTCCCGGCGGGAGCGGTCCCGCGGGGGGCGTTGCCGGTTGGGCGGTGGCCGTCGCGTGCCGTCTCGAGCGCGGCAAGGCCGCTGGGGAGAGAGAGCGAGCCGGCCGCGCGGTGGCGCGGCGGCGCTCCGCGGGTCCGCGGAGCGGCGGTGAGAAGGGAGAGCGGCGCGCGCGGGGGCCGACGGCCGCGCCCCCGGCCGCGTGCGTCCCGTCGTCCCGTTGCAGCGAGGCCGGGCGGGCCGCCGTGTCCCCCCGCGGTCCGGCGCGCGCCGCGTGCCTCCTCCGTGCGGAGGCCGGGCCGAGCCCGGGCGCCTGGGCCGCCTCCGGAGGACGGCACAGTTTGCCGGCGGCGTCTCCCCTCGCTCGTAGCGGCGGGGGGAGGCGGTCGGGGACGCGGGTCCCCCCGCCTTTCCCGCCGACCTTCGGAGCGTTCCGTTGGGCGTTTCGCTCTCGGATGGTTTTTCTTTCCCCCCCCACTCGGTTCGTTGCGTTGTGTGCTCGTACGGTCGAAGCCGGGGGCGGCCCGCGTGCGTGCCCCCTCGGCGAGAGAGAAAAAAAGGGGCCCCCTCCGCCCGTGTGCGGGGTTCGGTGCCGAAAGCCAGACAACTCTTAGCGGTGGATCACTCGGC
>NC_140735.1:3372500-3380000 GCF_050655825.1 Lonchura striata | reverse complement strand
AATTCCGGGCGCCGGGGTAGGCCTGTTCCCCTGGAGCCGGGGTAGACCTGGTGTTCCGGGAGCCGGGGTAGACCTGGTGCACGGAAGCCTCGGGGTAGACCTGGTCTTCCGGGAGCCGGGGTAGACCTGTCGTCCTACTCCGGGCCCGGCCTCCGGCCGCCCGGCTGCTGCGGCAGACCTGTCGCCCTGGTGTCCCGGGCGGACCTGCTGTCCCGCGCACGACCCACCCTCCGGCCGCCCGGCGCCGGTCTAGAGAGGGAAGGAGCCGGCCGTTGGGAGCCGGCAGCGCTCCCGCCTCCTCCGTGCCCAAAGCGACAGCGGCCCGGCTCCTGCCTCCGTCTCCGGATCCCTCACTGCCTTCAGCCGCTCGACCCCCCTCCCCCCCACCCCGCTGCCGTCCTGCCCCGGGCTCGGACGGGGCCAGGCCGGGCTGGAGCGTCAAGGAAAGAAGGCCGTCAAAGCAGAAGGCTGGGCGAGAGCCGAAGAGAAGGCTTCTCGGCAAAGGGGCCGCCTCTGCCGCGGGCCCCGGCCCTGCTGGCCGAAGGACCCGCCTTCCTCGGTGTCGGCCCGCTCCTGGCCCTCCCGCCGCTGCGGGTGTGCGAACCGGCCGAGGAGAGAGCGGGCGGGGGACGGCGACGGGGGTGGGGAAAGTAGTCTGCGAGCGGCGCCGGGGAGTCTGATGGGGCAGGGCGGGGCGCCCCCAACCGTCGATGGGCGGAGGCGGGGAAAGTCTTCAGGCGGGGCGCCCCCAACCGTCGATGGGCGGGCTCTGAGGGGGCGGCGTCGGATTGCGAGTGTGTGGAGCCGGCGTGTGTGTCACCGTGCCCCTCTCTCTCTGTCTCTCTCTCCCTCCCTTCCCCCCCTCGCCCCCCCGTCCCTCCCTCCCTCCCTCGCTTCCCTTGCGCGCTGGCCCCACTGAAATTCCGTTCGGCCGGGTAGGGCTGCGCGGCACCCCGGGCGGAGGGGGCTGCTGACGCTGCTTCGACGGCAGGCTGACGCAGGCTGCCTGTCAGCTTGGTCTGGGATCGCTCTGGGTACCAGAGGGAAAGAAATAAAGTTCGCCAAGAAAATTCCTTTTCCGGATCAGTTTCTTGCGCCGAGGGAACAGAAGAGTCGTTCTCTTCGAGAAGGGAGGAAAGGGGAAGCGCGGGAAATGAAACCCGAACCCCAAACCAGACCAAGGGGAACCAAGCCACAAAAAACAAAGGGATAACCCCGTAACTCCTAAAACAAACCCAGAAAACTCGAACCAAAAGTCCCGCAACGCACATTCCCCCACCCCCCACAAAAACCCACACCGAGCCCCCCCCCTCGCGCCCGCCCCCCCCACCCCCACCAGGCAAAAAAAGGTAAAGCCGGCCATTGAGAAACGCTCTACTACCCGGGTATGGGGAAATACCTCTTGCCATGGCCCCGGAATAGACTTTTCCTCCGGGCGCCGGGGTAGACCCGTTGTCCGGCCCCCCGGGCTACACCTGGTATCCCGGAGCCGGGGTAAACCTTGTACCCGGCGGCCGGGGTAGACCTGGTATCCAGGAGCCGGGGTAGACCTTGTACCCGGCGGCCGGGGTAGACCTGGTATCCCGGAGACGGGGTAGACCTTGTACCCGGCGGCCGGGGTAGACCTGGTATCCAGGAGCCGGGGTAGACCTTGTACCCGGCGGCCGGGGTAGACCTGGTATCCAGGAGCCGGGGTAGACCTTGTACCCGGCGGCCGGGGTAGACCTGGTATCCAGGAGCCGGGGTAGACCTTGTACCCGGCGGCCGGGGTAGACCTGGTATCCAGGAGACGGGGTATACCTTGTACCCGGCGGCCGGGGTAGACCTGGTATCCAGGAGCCGGGGTAGACCTTGTACCCGGCGGCCGGGGTAGACCTGGTATCCAGGAGACGTGGTATACCTTGTACCCGGCGGCCGGGGTAGACCTGGTATCCCGGAGCCGGGGTAGACCTTGTACCCGGCGGCCGGGGTAGACCTGGTATCCAGGAGCCGGGGTAGACCTTGTACCCGGCGGCCGGGGTAGACCTGGTATCCAGGAGACGTGGTATACCTTGTACCCGGCGGCCGGGGTAGACCTGGTATCCCGGAGCCGGGCTAGACCTTGTACCCGGCGGCCGGGGTAGACCTGGTATCCAGGAGCCGGGGTAGACCTTGTACCCGGCGGCCGGGGTAGACCTGGTATCCAGGAGCCGGGGTAGACCTTGTACCCGGCGGCCGGGGTAGACCTGGTATCCAGGAGCCGGGGTAGACCTTGTACCCGGCGGCCGGGGTAGACCTGGTATCCAGGAGACGGGGTAGACCTTGTACCCGGCGGCCGGGGTAGACCTGGTATCCCGGAGACGGGGTAGACCTTGTACCCGGCGGCCGGGGTAGACCTGGTATCCCGTAGACGGGGTAGACCTTGTACCCGGCGGCCGGGGTAGACCTGGTATCCCGGAGACGGGGTAGACCTTGTACCCGGCGGCCGGGGTAGACCTGGTATCCCGGAGACGGGGTAGACCTTGTACCCGGCGGCCGGGGTAGACCTGGTATCCCGGAGACCGGGTAGACCTTGTACCCGGCGGCCGGGGTAGACCTGGTATCCAGGAGCCGGGGTAGACCTTGTACCCGGCGGCCGGGGTAGACCTGGTATCCAGGAGACGGGGTAGACCTTGTACCCGGCGGCCGGGGTAGACCTGGTATCCAGGAGCCGGGGTAGACCTTGTACCCGGCGGCCGGGGTAGACCTGGTATCCAGGAGACGGGGTAGACCTTGTACCCGGCGGCCGGGGTAGACCTGGTATCCCGGAGCCGGGGTAGACCTTGTACCCGGCGGCCGGGGTAGACCTGGTATCCCGGAGACGGGGTAGACCTTGTACCCGGCGGCCGGGGTAGACCTGGTATCCAGGAGCCGGGGTAGACCTTGTACCCGGCGGCCGGGGTAGACCTGGTATCCAGGAGACGGGGTATACCTTGTACCCGGCGGCCGGGGTAGACCTGGTATCCCGGAGACGGGGTAGACCTTGTACCCGGCGGCCGGGGTAGACCTGGTATCCCGGAGCCGGGGTAGACCTTGTACCCGGCGGCCGGGGTAGACCTGGTATCCAGGAGACGGGGTAGACCTTGTACCCGGCGGCCGGGGTAGACCTGGTATCCCGGAGACGGGGTAGACCTTGTACCCGGCGGCCGGGGTAGACCTGGTATCCAGGAGCCGGGGTAGACCTTGTACCCGGCGGCCGGGGTAGACCTGGTATCCCGGAGCCGGGGTAGACCTTGTACCCGGCGGCCGGGGTAGACCTGGTATCCCGGAGACGGGGTAGACCTTGTACCCGGCGGCCGGGGTAGACCTGGTATCCCGGAGACGGGGTAGACCTTGTACCCGGCGGCCGGGGTAGACCTGGTATCCAGGAGCCGGGGTAGACCTTGTACCCGGCGGCCGGGGTAGACCTGGTATCCAGGAGCCGGGGTAGACCTTGTACCCGGCGGCCGGGGTAGACCTGGTATCCCGGAGACGGGGTAGACCTTGTACCCGGCGGCCGGGGTAGACCTGGTATCCCGGAGCCGGGGTAGACCTTGTACCCGGCGGCCGGGGTAGACCTGGTATCCAGGAGCCGGGGTAGACCTTGTACCCGGCGGCCGGGGTAGACCTGGTATCCAGGAGCCGGGGTAGACCTTGTACCCGGCGGCCGGGGTAGACCTGGTATCCAGGAGCCGGGGTAGACCTTGTACCCGGCGGCCGGGGTAGACCTGGTATCCAGGAGACGGGGTAGACCTTGTACCCGGCGGCCGGGGTAGACCTGGTATCCAGGAGCCGGGGTAGACCTTGTACCCGGCGGCCGGGGTAGACCTGGTATCCCGGAGACGGGGTAGACCTTGTACCCGGCGGCCGGGGTAGACCTGGTATCCCGGAGACGGGGTAGACCTTGTACCCGGCGGCCGGGGTAGACCTGGTATCCCGGAGACGGGGTAGACCTTGTACCCGGCGGCCGGGGTAGACCTGGTATCCAGGAGCCGGGGTAGACCTTGTACCCGGCGGCCGGGGTAGACCTGGTATCCAGGAGACGGGGTAGACCTTGTACCCGGCGGCCGGGGTAGACCTGGTATCCAGGAGACGGGGTAGACCTTGTACCCGGCGGCCGGGGTAGACCTGGTATCCCGGAGCCGGGGTAGACCTTGTACCCGGCGGCCGGGGTAGACCTGGTATCCCGGAGCCGGGGTAGACCTTGTACCCGGCGGCCGGGGTAGACCTGGTATCCCGGAGCCGGGGTAGACCTTGTACCCGGCGGCCGGGGTAGACCTGGTATCCCGGAGACGGGGTAGACCTTGTACCCGGCGGCCGGGGTAGACCTGGTATCCCGGAGACGGGGTAGACCTTGTACCCGGCGGCCGGGGTAGACCTGGTATCCCGGAGACGGGGTAGACCTTGTACCCGGCGGCCGGGGTAGACCTGGTACCCCGGAGACGGGGTAGACCTTGTACCCGGCGGCCGGGGTAGACCTGGTATCCAGGAGACGGGGTAGACCTTGTACCCGGCGGCCGGGGTAGACCTGGTACCCCGGAGACGGGGTAGACCTTGTACCCGGCGGCCGGGGTAGACCTGGTATCCAGGAGACGGGGTAGACCTTGTACCCGGCGGCCGGGGTAGACCTGGTATCCCGGAGCCGGGGTAGACCTTGTACCCGGCGGCCGGGGTAGACCTTGTACCCGGCGGCCGGGGTAGACCTGGTATCCCGGAGACGGGGTAGACCTTGTACCCGGCGGCCGGGGTAGACCTGGTATCCAGGAGACGGGGTAGACCTTGTACCCGGCGGCCGTGGTAGACCTGGTATCCCGGAGACGGGGTAGACCTTGTACCCGGCGGCCGGGGTAGACCTGGTATCCCGGAGCCGGGGTAGACCTTGTACCCGGCGGCCGGGGTAGACCTGGTATCCCGGAGCCGGGGTAGACCTTGTACCCGGCGGCCGGGGTAGACCTGGTATCCCGGAGACGGGGTAGACCTTGTACCCGGCGGCCGGGGTAGACCTGGTATCCAGGAGCCGGGGTAGACCTTGTACCCGGCGGCCGGGGTAGACCTGGTATCCAGGAGACGGGGTAGACCTTGTACCCGGCGGCCGGGGTAGACCTGGTATCCCGGAGACGGGGTAGACCTTGTACCCGGCGGCCGGGGTAGACCTGGTATCCAGGAGCCGGGGTAGACCTTGTACCCGGCGGCCGGGGTAGACCTGGTATCCAGGAGACGGGGTAGACCTTGTACCCGGCGGCCGGGGTAGACCTGGTATCCCGGAGACGGGGTAGACCTTGTACCCGGCGGCCGGGGTAGACCTGGTATCCCGGAGCCGGGGTAGACCTGGTCTCCGTCCGCCCGGGTAGACCTGGTGTCGCGGCCGCCTGCGGAAGTTCACCAAGGGGTCGCTGTTCCAGGCTGCCTCCGGCTATGTCGACGTAGCGGTCGGCCTGCGCTGGCGCACCCTCCCGGTCGACTTCCACTCGTCTCCTTGGAGGCGTCGGCGGCCTTGGACTTATCTTTCCGTATATTGGGAGCGAGGTGACGGGCCGCGTCCCCGCAGGTTTCCAGGGTGCCTGCGTCGCAAGGCGGAGGATAGGGCGGCCGCGCCGCGCGGTCGTCGGGGCAGAGCGAGTGCCGCCTAGGCCGGGTGAGCCGCGTGGCTTGGTCCCGGTTCCCGTCCTGCCCAGGGCGCTCTTTCGGGGGGAGAGCTGCCCGAGAAGCCAGAGAGAAGAGAATGGGCAGTGTGAAGGGCCACCAGAGAGAGAGCCGAGAGCCGAGAGAGACGGCCCGAAAGACCGTGTCGAGAAGCCGCTCGCTGGCCGCAGCGAGGCGGTGAGAAGCCCCGCGTGTGTGTTGCTCCGCTCCGGTCGGCTGCCGTGCCGGCCCGGTTGAAGGGGGGGCGGCCCCCCTGGGACGATCGGTGGCAGGTGAGGCGGCGGCGCCTCGTCCCTTTTCCGCCTGGCCTTAAGCCGGGGCCCGCTCCGGCAGGCATTTTTCCGGCAGCCGGTCCGGTGGCAGTGGCCGGCAGCCGGGGGTCGACGCGGCCGGGCTTTTTTTTTCCCCGGCCCTCGCCCGAGAGCCTCCTCCCCGAGCAAGGCCCGGCCAGCCCGCCGCGGTGGCGGCGCCCGGTTCCCCCGCTCCCGACCTGTTTGCCAGCGTGTCCGTGTCGGAAGGGCAGCGGTGGGGCGCGCGGCCTGGCCTCGGCATTCGCCGCGTGGCCGGAGGGGCTCGGTGACGGCGGTCGCCCGATGAGCCGTGGAGCCGGGGTGGCGGCACCCCGTCCCACCGGCGCGTGCTGTTGAAGTCACCCCCTTCCTCGGCCTTAAGCCGGGGACCCGCCTTGCGGGCGGGCTGTTTTTTTCGCGGGCAGAGAGGGGCCGGCCGCGGTGGCCGGCCCGCCCTAGCACGGACCGAAGCCCCCGGCAGAGAGCAACCCCCGGAAGGTCGCGGGCGAGGCGGCGGCGCCTCGCCCTTCCTCGGTCGTGGCGACCGAGCCCGCTTCTGCCCCGGGCGGTCCGTTGCTATTTTTTCAAGGGCGTGTGCGGGTGCTGTGGGGGGCCCCGCCCGCCCGGCCTCCGATGGCCTTTTCCTCTCGCGGCCCTAAGCCGCGGCACCGAGAAGCGTGCGGGCCCACGAAAGCCGAGGTTGTGTGGAGCCGGGGGGCCGAGCGAGCCCCGAGCCGAGCGATGCCGGTGGGTTTCGAAGGGGGGGGGGCAGCGAGAAGGCGGCGCGCGCCTCGCCCCCCCCCGGGCCCCCGGCGCCCGTGGTTAGCACGGGTCCTTGTGGGCCGCGCACGCCATGTGCCTTTTTTTTTTTTTTTTTTTTTTCCGTTGATCGGTGCCGTACCCCGGCTTTTCCGAAGGGGAGAGAAAGAGAGGCCGAGAGAGAGAGAGAGAGAGAGAGAGCGCGCCAGCCGCGGGGCGGGCGAAAGCCGGTGGCACCTTTCTCGAACGCTCGGACGGGTTCCCTGGGCAGAAAAGGGTGAAGGCCATCCCCACCCCGGCCCGGCGGTCCCGTCCTTCCGTCGTCCGGCCAGGAGAGCCGTTGTCCGCGGGCGGGTGGCGGCACCCCCCCGGTCTACCCTGTGCCGGGACCGATCCGCGAGCGGATCGGTCCGGGGACGCGTGTCCCCGCTCGCACGCGCGCGGAGCCCCCAAGCCCGTCCGCTCTCGGCCCAGCCGCACCCGTGGCGGCGCCGGCCGGTGGGGCGTGCGCCTTGGTGGGCTGCCGTGGGGCCGTGGTGTGCGTTGCACGCTTTCGGCCGGGCGGTTCCGCGGCTGCTGGGGCTTTGCCTCTGCGCTCCGCTGCCTCCTCTGCCCTCGTGCAGCCGCGTCCGCCCCGATCGATGAGGCTTTTCGGGTCGCGTCGGAGAGGGCCCCCGGCCGGCCGGGCTTTCTTCCGGGGCTTCTCTGTCATGGGGAAGCCCACGGCGGGGGTCCGGTGTTCGGGCCGGGCGGTCTCTTCTCCGATTCGCTCCCCGTCGCAGGCGAGGTGTCGCCCCTCCCGCTGCCGAGG
>NC_140735.1:3352500-3360000 GCF_050655825.1 Lonchura striata | reverse complement strand
CTGGTCTTCCGGGCGCCGGGGTAGACCTGGAATTCCGGGCGCCGGGGTAGGCCTGTTCCCCTGGAGCCGGGGTAGACCTGGTGTTCCGGGCGCCGGGGTAGACCTGGTGCACGGAAGCCTCGGGGTAGACCTGGTCTTCCGGGCGCCGGGGTAGACCTGGTGCACGGAAGCCTCGGGGTAGACCTGGTCTTCCGGGCGCCGGGGTAGACCTGGTCTTCCGGGAGCCGGGGTAGACCTGGAATTCCGGGCGCCGGGGTAGGCCTGTTCTCCTGGAGCCGGGGTAGACCTGGTCTTCCGGGAGCCGGGGTAGACCTGGAATTCCGGGCGCCGGGGTAGGCCTGTTCCCCTGGAGCCGGGGTAGACCTGGTGTTCCGGGAGCCGGGGTAGACCTGGTGTTCCGAGCGCCGGGGTAGACTTGGTGCACGGAAGCCTCGGGGTAGACCTGGTCTTCCGGGCGCCGGGGTAGACCTGGAATTCCGGGCGCCGGGGTAGGCCTGTTCCCCTGGAGCCGGGGTAGACCTGGTGTTCCGGGAGCCGGGGTAGACCTGGTGTTCCGAGCGCCGGGGTAGACTTGGTGCACGGAAGCCTCGGGGTAGACCTGGTCTTCCGGGCGCCGGGGTAGACCTGGAATTCCGGGCGCCGGGGTAGGCCTGTTCCCCTGGAGCCGGGGTAGACCTGGTGTTCCGGGCGCCAGGGTAGACCTGGTGCACGGAAGCCTCGGGGTAGACCTGGTGTTCCGGGCGCCGGGGTAGACCTGGTGCACGGAAGCCTCGGGGTAGACCTGGTCTTCCGGGCGCCGGGGTAGACCTGGTCTTCCGGGAGCCGGGGTAGACCTGGAATTCCGGGCGCCGGGGTAGGCCTGTTCTCCTGGAGCCGGGGTAGACCTGGTCTTCCGGGAGCCGGGGTAGACCTGGAATTCCGGGCGCCGGGGTAGGCCTGTTCCCCTGGAGCCGGGGTAGACCTGGTGTTCCGGGAGCCGGGGTAGACCTGGTGCACGGAAGCCTCGGGGTAGACCTGGTCTTCCGGGAGCCGGGGTAGACCTGTCGTCCTACTCCGGGCCCGGCCTCCGGCCGCCCGGCTGCTGCGGCAGACCTGTCGCCCTGGTGTCCCGGGCGGACCTGCTGTCCCGCGCACGACCCACCCTCCGGCCGCCCGGCGCCGGTCTAGAGAGGGAAGGAGCCGGCCGTTGGGAGCCGGCAGCGCTCCCGCCTCCTCCGTGCCCAAAGCGACAGCGGCCCGGCTCCTGCCTCCGTCTCCGGATCCCTCACTGCCTTCAGCCGCTCGACCCCCCTCCCCCCCACCCCGCTGCCGTCCTGCCCCGGGCTCGGACGGGGCCAGGCCGGGCTGGAGCGTCAAGGAAAGAAGGCCGTCAAAGCAGAAGGCTGGGCGAGAGCCGAAGAGAAGGCTTCTCGGCAAAGGGGCCGCCTCTGCCGCGGGCCCCGGCCCTGCTGGCCGAAGGACCCGCCTTCCTCGGTGTCGGCCCGCTCCTGGCCCTCCCGCCGCTGCGGGTGTGCGAACCGGCCGAGGAGAGAGCGGGCGGGGGACGGCGACGGGGGTGGGGAAAGTAGTCTGCGAGCGGCGCCGGGGAGTCTGATGGGGCAGGGCGGGGCGCCCCCAACCGTCGATGGGCGGAGGCGGGGAAAGTCTTCAGGCGGGGCGCCCCCAACCGTCGATGGGCGGGCTCTGAGGGGGCGGCGTCGGATTGCGAGTGTGTGGAGCCGGCGTGTGTGTCACCGTGCCCCTCTCTCTCTGTCTCTCTCTCCCTCCCTTCCCCCCCTCGCCCCCCCGTCCCTCCCTCCCTCCCTCGCTTCCCTTGCGCGCTGGCCCCACTGAAATTCCGTTCGGCCGGGTAGGGCTGCGCGGCACCCCGGGCGGAGGGGGCTGCTGACGCTGCTTCGACGGCAGGCTGACGCAGGCTGCCTGTCAGCTTGGTCTGGGATCGCTCTGGGTACCAGAGGGAAAGAAATAAAGTTCGCCAAGAAAATTCCTTTTCCGGATCAGTTTCTTGCGCCGAGGGAACAGAAGAGTCGTTCTCTTCGAGAAGGGAGGAAAGGGGAAGCGCGGGAAATGAAACCCGAACCCCAAACCAGACCAAGGGGAACCAAGCCACAAAAAACAAAGGGATAACCCCGTAACTCCTAAAACAAACCCAGAAAACTCGAACCAAAAGTCCCGCAACGCACATTCCCCCACCCCCCACAAAAACCCACACCGAGCCCCCCCCCTCGCGCCCGCCCCCCCCACCCCCACCAGGCAAAAAAAGGTAAAGCCGGCCATTGAGAAACGCTCTACTACCCGGGTATGGGGAAATACCTCTTGCCATGGCCCCGGAATAGACTTTTCCTCCGGGCGCCGGGGTAGACCCGTTGTCCGGCCCCCCGGGCTACACCTGGTATCCCGGAGCCGGGGTAAACCTTGTACCCGGCGGCCGGGGTAGACCTGGTATCCAGGAGCCGGGGTAGACCTTGTACCCGGCGGCCGGGGTAGACCTGGTATCCCGGAGACGGGGTAGACCTTGTACCCGGCGGCCGGGGTAGACCTGGTATCCAGGAGCCGGGGTAGACCTTGTACCCGGCGGCCGGGGTAGACCTGGTATCCAGGAGCCGGGGTAGACCTTGTACCCGGCGGCCGGGGTAGACCTGGTATCCAGGAGCCGGGGTAGACCTTGTACCCGGCGGCCGGGGTAGACCTGGTATCCAGGAGACGGGGTATACCTTGTACCCGGCGGCCGGGGTAGACCTGGTATCCAGGAGCCGGGGTAGACCTTGTACCCGGCGGCCGGGGTAGACCTGGTATCCAGGAGACGTGGTATACCTTGTACCCGGCGGCCGGGGTAGACCTGGTATCCCGGAGCCGGGGTAGACCTTGTACCCGGCGGCCGGGGTAGACCTGGTATCCAGGAGCCGGGGTAGACCTTGTACCCGGCGGCCGGGGTAGACCTGGTATCCAGGAGACGTGGTATACCTTGTACCCGGCGGCCGGGGTAGACCTGGTATCCCGGAGCCGGGCTAGACCTTGTACCCGGCGGCCGGGGTAGACCTGGTATCCAGGAGCCGGGGTAGACCTTGTACCCGGCGGCCGGGGTAGACCTGGTATCCAGGAGCCGGGGTAGACCTTGTACCCGGCGGCCGGGGTAGACCTGGTATCCAGGAGCCGGGGTAGACCTTGTACCCGGCGGCCGGGGTAGACCTGGTATCCAGGAGACGGGGTAGACCTTGTACCCGGCGGCCGGGGTAGACCTGGTATCCCGGAGACGGGGTAGACCTTGTACCCGGCGGCCGGGGTAGACCTGGTATCCCGTAGACGGGGTAGACCTTGTACCCGGCGGCCGGGGTAGACCTGGTATCCCGGAGACGGGGTAGACCTTGTACCCGGCGGCCGGGGTAGACCTGGTATCCCGGAGACGGGGTAGACCTTGTACCCGGCGGCCGGGGTAGACCTGGTATCCCGGAGACCGGGTAGACCTTGTACCCGGCGGCCGGGGTAGACCTGGTATCCAGGAGCCGGGGTAGACCTTGTACCCGGCGGCCGGGGTAGACCTGGTATCCAGGAGACGGGGTAGACCTTGTACCCGGCGGCCGGGGTAGACCTGGTATCCAGGAGCCGGGGTAGACCTTGTACCCGGCGGCCGGGGTAGACCTGGTATCCAGGAGACGGGGTAGACCTTGTACCCGGCGGCCGGGGTAGACCTGGTATCCCGGAGCCGGGGTAGACCTTGTACCCGGCGGCCGGGGTAGACCTGGTATCCCGGAGACGGGGTAGACCTTGTACCCGGCGGCCGGGGTAGACCTGGTATCCAGGAGCCGGGGTAGACCTTGTACCCGGCGGCCGGGGTAGACCTGGTATCCAGGAGACGGGGTATACCTTGTACCCGGCGGCCGGGGTAGACCTGGTATCCCGGAGACGGGGTAGACCTTGTACCCGGCGGCCGGGGTAGACCTGGTATCCCGGAGCCGGGGTAGACCTTGTACCCGGCGGCCGGGGTAGACCTGGTATCCAGGAGACGGGGTAGACCTTGTACCCGGCGGCCGGGGTAGACCTGGTATCCCGGAGACGGGGTAGACCTTGTACCCGGCGGCCGGGGTAGACCTGGTATCCAGGAGCCGGGGTAGACCTTGTACCCGGCGGCCGGGGTAGACCTGGTATCCCGGAGCCGGGGTAGACCTTGTACCCGGCGGCCGGGGTAGACCTGGTATCCCGGAGACGGGGTAGACCTTGTACCCGGCGGCCGGGGTAGACCTGGTATCCCGGAGACGGGGTAGACCTTGTACCCGGCGGCCGGGGTAGACCTGGTATCCAGGAGCCGGGGTAGACCTTGTACCCGGCGGCCGGGGTAGACCTGGTATCCAGGAGCCGGGGTAGACCTTGTACCCGGCGGCCGGGGTAGACCTGGTATCCCGGAGACGGGGTAGACCTTGTACCCGGCGGCCGGGGTAGACCTGGTATCCCGGAGCCGGGGTAGACCTTGTACCCGGCGGCCGGGGTAGACCTGGTATCCAGGAGCCGGGGTAGACCTTGTACCCGGCGGCCGGGGTAGACCTGGTATCCAGGAGCCGGGGTAGACCTTGTACCCGGCGGCCGGGGTAGACCTGGTATCCAGGAGCCGGGGTAGACCTTGTACCCGGCGGCCGGGGTAGACCTGGTATCCAGGAGACGGGGTAGACCTTGTACCCGGCGGCCGGGGTAGACCTGGTATCCAGGAGCCGGGGTAGACCTTGTACCCGGCGGCCGGGGTAGACCTGGTATCCCGGAGACGGGGTAGACCTTGTACCCGGCGGCCGGGGTAGACCTGGTATCCCGGAGACGGGGTAGACCTTGTACCCGGCGGCCGGGGTAGACCTGGTATCCCGGAGACGGGGTAGACCTTGTACCCGGCGGCCGGGGTAGACCTGGTATCCAGGAGCCGGGGTAGACCTTGTACCCGGCGGCCGGGGTAGACCTGGTATCCAGGAGACGGGGTAGACCTTGTACCCGGCGGCCGGGGTAGACCTGGTATCCAGGAGACGGGGTAGACCTTGTACCCGGCGGCCGGGGTAGACCTGGTATCCCGGAGCCGGGGTAGACCTTGTACCCGGCGGCCGGGGTAGACCTGGTATCCCGGAGCCGGGGTAGACCTTGTACCCGGCGGCCGGGGTAGACCTGGTATCCCGGAGCCGGGGTAGACCTTGTACCCGGCGGCCGGGGTAGACCTGGTATCCCGGAGACGGGGTAGACCTTGTACCCGGCGGCCGGGGTAGACCTGGTATCCCGGAGACGGGGTAGACCTTGTACCCGGCGGCCGGGGTAGACCTGGTATCCCGGAGACGGGGTAGACCTTGTACCCGGCGGCCGGGGTAGACCTGGTACCCCGGAGACGGGGTAGACCTTGTACCCGGCGGCCGGGGTAGACCTGGTATCCAGGAGACGGGGTAGACCTTGTACCCGGCGGCCGGGGTAGACCTGGTACCCCGGAGACGGGGTAGACCTTGTACCCGGCGGCCGGGGTAGACCTGGTATCCAGGAGACGGGGTAGACCTTGTACCCGGCGGCCGGGGTAGACCTGGTATCCCGGAGCCGGGGTAGACCTTGTACCCGGCGGCCGGGGTAGACCTTGTACCCGGCGGCCGGGGTAGACCTGGTATCCCGGAGACGGGGTAGACCTTGTACCCGGCGGCCGGGGTAGACCTGGTATCCAGGAGACGGGGTAGACCTTGTACCCGGCGGCCGTGGTAGACCTGGTATCCCGGAGACGGGGTAGACCTTGTACCCGGCGGCCGGGGTAGACCTGGTATCCCGGAGCCGGGGTAGACCTTGTACCCGGCGGCCGGGGTAGACCTGGTATCCCGGAGCCGGGGTAGACCTTGTACCCGGCGGCCGGGGTAGACCTGGTATCCCGGAGACGGGGTAGACCTTGTACCCGGCGGCCGGGGTAGACCTGGTATCCAGGAGCCGGGGTAGACCTTGTACCCGGCGGCCGGGGTAGACCTGGTATCCAGGAGACGGGGTAGACCTTGTACCCGGCGGCCGGGGTAGACCTGGTATCCCGGAGACGGGGTAGACCTTGTACCCGGCGGCCGGGGTAGACCTGGTATCCAGGAGCCGGGGTAGACCTTGTACCCGGCGGCCGGGGTAGACCTGGTATCCAGGAGACGGGGTAGACCTTGTACCCGGCGGCCGGGGTAGACCTGGTATCCCGGAGACGGGGTAGACCTTGTACCCGGCGGCCGGGGTAGACCTGGTATCCCGGAGCCGGGGTAGACCTGGTCTCCGTCCGCCCGGGTAGACCTGGTGTCGCGGCCGCCTGCGGAAGTTCACCAAGGGGTCGCTGTTCCAGGCTGCCTCCGGCTATGTCGACGTAGCGGTCGGCCTGCGCTGGCGCACCCTCCCGGTCGACTTCCACTCGTCTCCTTGGAGGCGTCGGCGGCCTTGGACTTATCTTTCCGTATATTGGGAGCGAGGTGACGGGCCGCGTCCCCGCAGGTTTCCAGGGTGCCTGCGTCGCAAGGCGGAGGATAGGGCGGCCGCGCCGCGCGGTCGTCGGGGCAGAGCGAGTGCCGCCTAGGCCGGGTGAGCCGCGTGGCTTGGTCCCGGTTCCCGTCCTGCCCAGGGCGCTCTTTCGGGGGGAGAGCTGCCCGAGAAGCCAGAGAGAAGAGAATGGGCAGTGTGAAGGGCCACCAGAGAGAGAGCCGAGAGCCGAGAGAGACGGCCCGAAAGACCGTGTCGAGAAGCCGCTCGCTGGCCGCAGCGAGGCGGTGAGAAGCCCCGCGTGTGTGTTGCTCCGCTCCGGTCGGCTGCCGTGCCGGCCCGGTTGAAGGGGGGGCGGCCCCCCTGGGACGATCGGTGGCAGGTGAGGCGGCGGCGCCTCGTCCCTTTTCCGCCTGGCCTTAAGCCGGGGCCCGCTCCGGCAGGCATTTTTCCGGCAGCCGGTCCGGTGGCAGTGGCCGGCAGCCGGGGGTCGACGCGGCCGGGCTTTTTTTTTCCCCGGCCCTCGCCCGAGAGCCTCCTCCCCGAGCAAGGCCCGGCCAGCCCGCCGCGGTGGCGGCGCCCGGTTCCCCCGCTCCCGACCTGTTTGCCAGCGTGTCCGTGTCGGAAGGGCAGCGGTGGGGCGCGCGGCCTGGCCTCGGCATTCGCCGCGTGGCCGGAGGGGCTCGGTGACGGCGGTCGCCCGATGAGCCGTGGAGCCGGGGTGGCGGCACCCCGTCCCACCGGCGCGTGCTGTTGAAGTCACCCCCTTCCTCGGCCTTAAGCCGGGGACCCGCCTTGCGGGCGGGCTGTTTTTTTCGCGGGCAGAGAGGGGCCGGCCGCGGTGGCCGGCCCGCCCTAGCACGGACCGAAGCCCCCGGCAGAGAGCAACCCCCGGAAGGTCGCGGGCGAGGCGGCGGCGCCTCGCCCTTCCTCGGTCGTGGCGACCGAGCCCGCTTCTGCCCCGGGCGGTCCGTTGCTATTTTTTCAAGGGCGTGTGCGGGTGCTGTGGGGGGCCCCGCCCGCCCGGCCTCCGATGGCCTTTTCCTCTCGCGGCCC
>NC_140735.1:3345000-3347500 GCF_050655825.1 Lonchura striata | reverse complement strand
AGGTCGTTTCCCTCGCCCCAGGGCCAGGTACCTAGCGCTCCGCGCCTCCGGCGGCCCCCCGGCTTCCTTTTCCTCGGCGTCGTCAAACGCTGCGGGGAGGGGGCCGCGAAAGGGCCGCCGCCGAGCCGGGGCGGCGGTTTAAAGACTCGGGCGGCTCGGCGCGTCCTTCCGCCGCGGCGGCGGCGGCGGCGGTTGCCGGGCGGCGGTGCGCGGCTCCATTGAGGGGTGGGGAGCTACTCCCGCGTGATCCCCTGCGGTGGTGCCCGCGGCCACCGGCCGCGCGGCCGTCGTCCCGCCGCGTTACCGCGCGCGGGGGGTTTGTCGCGCCGCGCCGGGGAGGGGCGCCCTGCCCCCCCCTCTCCGCGGCCCGGCCTCGGCGGAGAGGCCGCGGCGCGCGGTCGGCCGCGGGGGCCGACCCGCTCGCCTCGAAACGGGCGACGCCGGCAGAGAGCGCGCGCTCTCTCGCCCCTTCCTCAGCTGCGGGGTTGCGGCCGCCGGGGCCCGCCGCGCTCTCCTCCTTCCTCGGCCGCCTCTGCGGTCTCTGGGGTGCGGCGCCGCGCGCGGCGCGGCCGCGCCGTCTCTCTCCCCTCGACGGCCTTCTCCTCGAGCGCGCCGGCGGCGCCGGTCGCCGGCCGTCCCCGGCTCAGCGACCGCCCGCCCGCCCGGGGCCGAGCGCTCGGCAGGTCCCTCCGTCGCCGGAGAGTCCGCGAGCGCGGGCGGCCCCGTGCCGAGCGGCGGCGGCGCCGCTCGGCGAGTGTCCCCCGCCAGCGGGGACGGCCGGCCGGACGGCGCCCGCCGTCGCCGGCGGCGGTCCCGGCCCGGGCCCCGCCCGCCGCCTCCCCGTCGCCCTTTTCTCCGTCCGCTCGCGGAGCCCCGGAGGAAGGTCGTGCGCGCGGCGGCCGTGGGGGGTTGGGGGGGGGGGCGCTTCCCCGCCCGGTCTCCCCGCCCGGTCAGCGGGGAGAAAAGGGCGGGCGTCGCTGCCCCCCTCCCCGCCTACCCCCCCGGCTCGGCGCCGCACGCCTTCCCCTGGGCCGCGCGTGCCCGAGGAAAAAGGGGCTCCGTGACGGTGCGAGGCGGCGGCGGTCCCGGGAGTGCGGCCGTTGCGGCGGCGGGTCAGCCGTCCGGCAGGCTCCGGGCGCTCGCGACGCCGGCTCGGGTCTCGGTGCGGCGCCCGCCTCCGGCGCCGGCGGCGGAGCGCGTCCGCCGGGCGCTCGCCCTTCCCGGCGGGAGCGGTCCCGCGGGGGGCGTTGCCGGTTGGGCGGTGGCCGTCGCGTGCCGTCTCGAGCGCGGCAAGGCCGCTGGGGAGAGAGAGCGAGCCGGCCGCGCGGTGGCGCGGCGGCGCTCCGCGGGTCCGCGGAGCGGCGGTGAGAAGGGAGAGCGGCGCGCGCGGGGGCCGACGGCCGCGCCCCCGGCCGCGTGCGTCCCGTCGTCCCGTTGCAGCGAGGCCGGGCGGGCCGCCGTGTCCCCCCGCGGTCCGGCGCGCGCCGCGTGCCTCCTCCGTGCGGAGGCCGGGCCGAGCCCGGGCGCCTGGGCCGCCTCCGGAGGACGGCACAGTTTGCCGGCGGCGTCTCCCCTCGCTCGTAGCGGCGGGGGGAGGCGGTCGGGGACGCGGGTCCCCCCGCCTTTCCCGCCGACCTTCGGAGCGTTCCGTTGGGCGTTTCGCTCTCGGATGGTTTTTCTTTCCCCCCCCACTCGGTTCGTTGCGTTGTGTGCTCGTACGGTCGAAGCCGGGGGCGGCCCGCGTGCGTGCCCCCTCGGCGAGAGAGAAAAAAAGGGGCCCCCTCCGCCCGTGTGCGGGGTTCGGTGCCGAAAGCCAGACAACTCTTAGCGGTGGATCACTCGGCTCGTGCGTCGATGAAGAACGCAGCTAGCTGCGAGAATTAATGTGAATTGCAGGACACATTGATCATCGACACTTCGAACGCACTTGCGGCCCCGGGTTCCTCCCGGGGCTACGCCTGTCTGAGCGTCGCTTGACGATCAATCGCCGCCCGGGGGTTGCCACCCCGGCGGCGCGGCTGGGGTCGCCGCGCAGGCCCGTCGTCGTGGCCGTGGCCGTCGTGGCCGCGCCCGAGGGCCTTCGTCCCCCTAAATGCAGACTCGGGGAGCGCTCCGTAGCTCCCCGCTCCCGGAGCGAGCCGCTGGGGCGGAGCTCGTCCTCGCCGGGGGCCGCGTCGCCGAGCGGCGGCGCGGCGGCCGGGGAGAAAGAGAGCGAGAGAGACGGGGCGGCGTCGAGAGCGCCCCGCCGAGGGCCGAGAGACGAGGGCGAGAGGGGGGGAGGCGAGGCGCGCGGGCCTCGCCCCCCCCCGGCCTCCCCCCGCGCGGGCGGCTGTCTGCGGGTGGGTACCGCGCGGGTACCGTGCCGTGCTGCCGCGCGCGAGGCGCGAGCGCCGGGGGGGGCGGGGGCGACCCCCGCGTCGTCCTCTCCTTCCCTTCCCCGTCCCTCTCTGTCGCCGTCTCGGGGCGCCAGGGGCGCCGTCGCCGTTCTCGCTCTCTCCCT
>NC_140735.1:3327500-3335000 GCF_050655825.1 Lonchura striata | reverse complement strand
CCTGGAGCCGGGGTAGACCTGGTGTTCCGGGAGCCGGGGTAGACCTGGTGTTCCGAGCGCCGGGGTAGACTTGGTGCACGGAAGCCTCGGGGTAGACCTGGTCTTCCGGGCGCCGGGGTAGACCTGGAATTCCGGGCGCCGGGGTAGGCCTGTTCCCCTGGAGCCGGGGTAGACCTGGTGTTCCGGGCGCCGGGGTAGACCTGGTGCACGGAAGCCTCGGGGTAGACCTGGTCTTCCGGGCGCCGGGGTAGACCTGGTGCACGGAAGCCTTGGGGTAGACCTGGTCTTCCGGGCGCCGGGGTAGACCTGGTCTTCCGGGAGCCGGGGTAGACCTGGAATTCCGGGCGCCGGGGTAGGCCTGTTCTCCTGGAGCCGGGGTAGACCTGGTCTTCCGGGAGCCGGGGTAGACCTGGAATTCCGGGCGCCGGGGTAGGCCTGTTCCCCTGGAGCCGGGGTAGACCTGGTGTTCCGGGAGCCGGGGTAGACCTGGTGTTCCGAGCGCCGGGGTAGACTTGGTGCACGGAAGCCTCGGGGTAGACCTGGTCTTCCGGGCGCCGGGGTAGACCTGGAATTCCGGGCGCCGGGGTAGGCCTGTTCCCCTGGAGCCGGGGTAGACCTGGTGTTCCGGGAGCCGGGGTAGACCTGGTGTTCCGAGCGCCGGGGTAGACTTGGTGCACGGAAGCCTCGGGGTAGACCTGGTCTTCCGGGCGCCGGGGTAGACCTGGAATTCCGGGCGCCGGGGTAGGCCTGTTCCCCTGGAGCCGGGGTAGACCTGGTGTTCCGGGCGCCAGGGTAGACCTGGTGCACGGAAGCCTCGGGGTAGACCTGGTGTTCCGGGCGCCGGGGTAGACCTGGTGCACGGAAGCCTCGGGGTAGACCTGGTCTTCCGGGCGCCGGGGTAGACCTGGTCTTCCGGGAGCCGGGGTAGACCTGGAATTCCGGGCGCCGGGGTAGGCCTGTTCTCCTGGAGCCGGGGTAGACCTGGTCTTCCGGGAGCCGGGGTAGACCTGGAATTCCGGGCGCCGGGGTAGGCCTGTTCCCCTGGAGCCGGGGTAGACCTGGTGTTCCGGGAGCCGGGGTAGACCTGGTGCACGGAAGCCTCGGGGTAGACCTGGTCTTCCGGGAGCCGGGGTAGACCTGTCGTCCTACTCCGGGCCCGGCCTCCGGCCGCCCGGCTGCTGCGGCAGACCTGTCGCCCTGGTGTCCCGGGCGGACCTGCTGTCCCGCGCACGACCCACCCTCCGGCCGCCCGGCGCCGGTCTAGAGAGGGAAGGAGCCGGCCGTTGGGAGCCGGCAGCGCTCCCGCCTCCTCCGTGCCCAAAGCGACAGCGGCCCGGCTCCTGCCTCCGTCTCCGGATCCCTCACTGCCTTCAGCCGCTCGACCCCCCTCCCCCCCACCCCGCTGCCGTCCTGCCCCGGGCTCGGACGGGGCCAGGCCGGGCTGGAGCGTCAAGGAAAGAAGGCCGTCAAAGCAGAAGGCTGGGCGAGAGCCGAAGAGAAGGCTTCTCGGCAAAGGGGCCGCCTCTGCCGCGGGCCCCGGCCCTGCTGGCCGAAGGACCCGCCTTCCTCGGTGTCGGCCCGCTCCTGGCCCTCCCGCCGCTGCGGGTGTGCGAACCGGCCGAGGAGAGAGCGGGCGGGGGACGGCGACGGGGGTGGGGAAAGTAGTCTGCGAGCGGCGCCGGGGAGTCTGATGGGGCAGGGCGGGGCGCCCCCAACCGTCGATGGGCGGAGGCGGGGAAAGTCTTCAGGCGGGGCGCCCCCAACCGTCGATGGGCGGGCTCTGAGGGGGCGGCGTCGGATTGCGAGTGTGTGGAGCCGGCGTGTGTGTCACCGTGCCCCTCTCTCTCTGTCTCTCTCTCCCTCCCTTCCCCCCCCCGCCCCCCCGTCCCTCCCTCCCTCCCTCGCTTCCCTTGCGCGCTGGCCCCACTGAAATTCCGTTCGGCCGGGTAGGGCTGCGCGGCACCCCGGGCGGAGGGGGCTGCTGACGCTGCTTCGACGGCAGGCTGACGCAGGCTGCCTGTCAGCTTGGTCTGGGATCGCTCTGGGTACCAGAGGGAAAGAAATAAAGTTCGCCAAGAAAATTCCTTTTCCGGATCAGTTTCTTGCGCCGAGGGAACAGAAGAGTCGTTCTCTTCGAGAAGGGAGGAAAGGGGAAGCGCGGGAAATGAAACCCGAACCCCAAACCAGACCAAGGGGAACCAAGCCACAAAAAACAAAGGGATAACCCCGTAACTCCTAAAACAAACCCAGAAAACTCGAACCAAAAGTCCCGCAACGCACATTCCCCCACCCCCCACAAAAACCCACACCGAGCCCCCCCCTCGCGCCCGCCCCCCCCACCCCCACCAGGCAAAAAAAGGTAAAGCCGGCCATTGAGAAACGCTCTACTACCCGGGTATGGGGAAATACCTCTTGCCATGGCCCCGGAATAGACTTTTCCTCCGGGCGCCGGGGTAGACCCGTTGTCCGGCCCCCCGGGCTACACCTGGTATCCCGGAGCCGGGGTAGACCTTGTACCCGGCGGCCGGGGTAGACCTGGTATCCCGGAGACGGGGTAGACCTTGTACCCGGCGGCCGGGGTAGACCTGGTATCCCGGAGACGGGGTAGACCTTGTACCCGGCGGCCGGGGTAGACCTGGTATCCAGGAGACGGGGTAGACCTTGTACCCGGCGGCCGGGGTAGACCTGGTATCCAGGAGACGGGGTATACCTTGTACCCGGCGGCCGGGGTAGACCTGGTATCCCGGAGACGGGGTAGACCTTGTACCCGGCGGCCGGGGTAGACCTGGTATCCCGGAGCCGGGGTAGACCTTGTACCCGGCGGCCGGGGTAGACCTGGTATCCCGGAGACGGGGTAGACCTTGTACCCGGCGGCCGGGGTAGACCTGGTATCCAGGAGCCGGGGTAGACCTTGTACCCGGCGGCCGGGGTAGACCTGGTATCCCGGAGCCGGGGTAGACCTTGTACCCGGCGGCCGGGGTAGACCTGGTATCCCGGAGCCGGGGTAGACCTGGTACCCGGCGGCCGGGGTAGACCTGGTATCCCGGAGACGGGGTAGACCTTGTACCCGGCGGCCGGGGTAGACCTGGTATCCAGGAGCCGGGGTAGACCTTGTACCCGGCGGCCGGGGTAGACCTGGTATCCAGGAGCCGGGGTAGACCTTGTACCCGGCGGCCGGGGTAGACCTGGTATCCCGGAGACGGGGTAGACCTTGTACCCGGCGGCCGGGGTAGACCTGGTATCCCGGAGCCGGGGTAGACCTTGTACCCGGCGGCCGGGGTAGACCTGGTATCCAGGAGCCGGGGTAGACCTGGTACCCGGCGGCCGGGGTAGACCTGGTATCCCGGAGACGGGGTAGACCTTGTACCCGGCGGCCGGGGTAGACCTGGTATCCCGGAGACGGGGTAGACCTTGTACCCGGCGGCCGGGGTAGACCTGGTATCCAGGAGCCGGGGTAGACCTTGTACCCGGCGGCCGGGGTAGACCTGGTATCCAGGAGACGTGGTATACCTTGTACCCGGCGGCCGGGGTAGACCTGGTATCCCGGAGACGGGGTAGACCTTGTACCCGGCGGCCGGGGTAGACCTGGTATCCAGGAGCCGGGGTAGACCTTGTACCCGGCGGCCGGGGTAGACCTGGTATCCAGGAGCCGGGGTAGACCTTGTACCCGGCGGCCGGGGTAGACCTGGTATCCAGGAGACGGGGTAGACCTTGTACCCGGCGGCCGGGGTAGACCTGGTATCCAGGAGCCGGGGTAGACCTTGTACCCGGCGGCCGGGGTAGACCTGGTATCCAGGAGCCGGGGTAGACCTTGTACCCGGCGGCCGGGGTAGACCTGGTATCCAGGAGACGTGGTATACCTTGTACCCGGCGGCCGGGGTAGACCTTGTACCCGGCGGCCGGGGTAGACCTGGTATCCCGGAGACGGGGTAGACCTTGTACCCGGCGGCCGGGGTAGACCTGGTATCCCGGAGACGGGGTAGACCTTGTACCCGGCGGCCGGGGTAGACCTTGTACCCGGCGGCCGGGGTAGACCTGGTATCCCGGAGCCGGGGTAGACCTTGTACCCGGCGGCCGGGGTAGACCTGGTATCCCGGAGCCGGGGTAGACCTTGTACCCGGCGGCCGGGGTAGACCTGGTATCCAGGAGCCGGGGTAGACCTTGTACCCGGCGGCCGGGGTAGACCTGGTATCCAGGAGACGTGGTATACCTTGTACCCGGCGGCCGGGGTAGACCTTGTACCCGGCGGCCGGGGTAGACCTGGTATCCCGGAGACGGGGTAGACCTTGTACCCGGCGGCCGGGGTAGACCTGGTATCCCGGAGACGGGGTAGACCTTGTACCCGGCGGCCGGGGTAGACCTGGTATCCCGGAGACGGGGTAGACCTTGTACCCGGCGGCCGGGGTAGACCTGGTATCCCGGAGCCGGGGTAGACCTTGTACCCGGCGGCCGGGGTAGACCTGGTATCCCGGAGCCGGGGTAGACCTTGTACCCGGCGGCCGGGGTAGACCTGGTATCCCGGAGACGGGGTAGACCTTGTACCCGGCGGCCGGGGTAGACCTGGTATCCAGGAGCCGGGGTAGACCTTGTACCCGGCGGCCGGGGTAGACCTGGTATCCAGGAGCCGGGGTAGACCTTGTACCCGGCGGCCGGGGTAGACCTGGTATCCAGGAGCCGGGGTAGACCTTGTACCCGGCGGCCGGGGTAGACCTGGTATCCCGGAGACGGGGTAGACCTTGTACCCGGCGGCCGGGGTAGACCTGGTATCCAGGAGCCGGGGTAGACCTTGTACCCGGCGGCCGGGGTAGACCTGGTATCCCGGAGCCGGGGTAGACCTTGTACCCGGCGGCCGGGGTAGACCTGGTATCCCGGAGCCGGGGTAGACCTGGTACCCGGCGGCCGGGGTAGACCTGGTATCCCGGAGACGGGGTAGACCTTGTACCCGGCGGCCGGGGTAGACCTGGTATCCAGGAGCCGGGGTAGACCTTGTACCCGGCGGCCGGGGTAGACCTGGTATCCAGGAGACGTGGTATACCTTGTACCCGGCGGCCGGGGTAGACCTGGTATCCCGGCGCCGGGGTAGACCTTGTACCCGGCGGCCGGGGTAGACCTGGTATCCAGGAGCCGGGGTAGACCTTGTACCCGGCGGCCGGGGTAGACCTGGTATCCAGGAGCCGGGGTAGACCTTGTACCCGGCGGCCGGGGTAGACCTGGTATCCAGGAGCCGGGGTAGACCTTGTACCCGGCGGCCGGGGTAGACCTGGTATCCAGGAGCCGGGGTAGACCTTGTACCCGGCGGCCGGGGTAGACCTGGTATCCCGGAGACGGGGTAGACCTTGTACCCGGCGGCCGGGGTAGACCTGGTATCCCGGAGACGGGGTAGACCTTGTACCCGGCGGCCGGGGTAGACCTGGTATCCAGGAGCCGGGGTAGACCTTGTACCCGGCGGCCGGGGTAGACCTGGTATCCAGGAGCCGGGGTAGACCTTGTACCCGGCGGCCGGGGTAGACCTGGTATCCCGGAGCCGGGGTAGACCTTGTACCCGGCGGCCGGGGTAGACCTGGTATCCCGGAGCCGGGGTAGACCTTGTACCCGGCGGCCGGGGTAGACCTGGTATCCCGGAGAGGGGTAGACCTTGTACCCGGCGGCCGGGGTAGACCTGGTATCCAGGAGACGGGGTAGACCTTGTACCCGGCGGCCGGGGTAGACCTGGTATCCAGGAGACGGGGTATACCTTGTACCCGGCGGCCGGGGTAGACCTGGTATCCCGGAGACGGGGTAGACCTTGTACCCGGCGGCCGGGGTAGACCTGGTATCCCGGAGCCGGGGTAGACCTTGTACCCGGCGGCCGGGGTAGACCTGGTATCCAGGAGACGGGGTAGACCTTGTACCCGGCGGCCGGGGTAGACCTGGTATCCCGGAGACGGGGTAGACCTTGTACCCGGCGGCCGGGGTAGACCTGGTATCCAGGAGCCGGGGTAGACCTTGTACCCGGCGGCCGGGGTAGACCTGGTATCCCGCAGCCGGGGTAGACCTTGTACCCGGCGGCCGGGGTAGACCTGGTATCCCGGAGCCGGGGTAGACCTGGTACCCGGCGGCCGGGGTAGACCTGGTATCCCGGAGACGGGGTAGACCTTGTACCCGGCGGCCGGGGTAGACCTGGTATCCAGGAGCCGGGGTAGACCTTGTACCCGGCGGCCGGGGTAGACCTGGTATCCAGGAGCCGGGGTAGACCTTGTACCCGGCGGCCGGGGTAGACCTGGTATCCAGGAGACGGGGTAGACCTTGTACCCGGCGGCCGGGGTAGACCTGGTATCCCGGAGCCGGGGTAGACCTTGTACCCGGCGGCCGGGGTAGACCTGGTATCCCGGAGACGGGGTAGACCTTGTACCCGGCGGCCGGGGTAGACCTGGTATCCAGGAGCCGGGGTAGACCTTGTACCCGGCGGCCGGGGTAGACCTGGTATCCAGGAGACGTGGTATACCTTGTACCCGGCGGCCGGGGTAGACCTTGTACCCGGCGGCCGGGGTAGACCTGGTATCCCGGAGACGGGGTAGACCTTGTACCCGGCGGCCGGGGTAGACCTGGTATCCCGGAGACGGGGTAGACCTTGTACCCGGCGGCCGGGGTAGACCTGGTATCCCGGAGCCGGGGTAGACCTTGTACCCGGCGGCCGGGGTAGACCTGGTATCCCGGAGCCGGGGTAGACCTTGTACCCGGCGGCCGGGGTAGACCTGGTATCCCGGAGCCGGGGTAGACCTTGTACCCGGCGGCCGGGGTAGACCTGGTATCCCGGAGCCGGGGTAGACCTTGTACCCGGCGGCCGGGGTAGACCTGGTATCCAGGAGCCGGGGTAGACCTTGTACCCGGCGGCCGGGGTAGACCTGGTATCCAGGAGCCGGGGTAGACCTTGTACCCGGCGGCCGGGGTAGACCTGGTATCCAGGAGACGGGGTAGACCTTGTACCCGGCGGCCGGGGTAGACCTGGTATCCCGGAGACGGGGTAGACCTTGTACCCGGCGGCCGGGGTAGACCTGGTATCCCGGAGCCGGGGTAGACCTGGTCTCCGTCCGCCCGGGTAGACCTGGTGTCGCGGCCGCCTGCGGAAGTTCACCAAGGGGTCGCTGTTCCAGGCTGCCTCCGGCTATGTCGACGTAGCGGTCGGCCTGCGCTGGCGCACCCTCCCGGTCGACTTCCACTCGTCTCCTTGGAGGCGTCGGCGGCCTTGGACTTATCTTTCCGTATATTGGGAGCGAGGTGACGGGCCGCGTCCCCGCAGGTTTCCAGGGTGCCTGCGTCGCAAGGCGGAGGATAGGGCGGCCGCGCCGCGCGGTCGTCGGGGCAGAGCGAGTGCCGCCTAGGCCGGGTGAGCCGCGTGGCTTGGTCCCGGTTCCCGTCCTGCCCAGGGCGCTCTTTCGGGGGGAGAGCTGCCCGAGAAGCCAGAGAGAAGAGAATGGGCAGTGTGAAGGGCCACCAGAGAGAGAGCCGAGAGCCGAGAGA
>NC_140735.1:3305000-3312500 GCF_050655825.1 Lonchura striata | reverse complement strand
GCCTGTTCCCCTGGAGCCGGGGTAGACCTGGTGTTCCGGGAGCCGGGGTAGACCTGGTGTTCCGAGCGCCGGGGTAGACTTGGTGCACGGAAGCCTCGGGGTAGACCTGGTCTTCCGGGCGCCGGGGTAGACCTGGAATTCCGGGCGCCGGGGTAGGCCTGTTCCCCTGGAGCCGGGGTAGACCTGGTGTTCCGGGCGCCGGGGTAGACCTGGTGCACGGAAGCCTCGGGGTAGACCTGGTCTTCCGGGCGCCGGGGTAGACCTGGTGCACGGAAGCCTCGGGGTAGACCTGGTCTTCCGGGCGCCGGGGTAGACCTGGTCTTCCGGGAGCCGGGGTAGACCTGGAATTCCGGGCGCCGGGGTAGGCCTGTTCTCCTGGAGCCGGGGTAGACCTGGTCTTCCGGGAGCCGGGGTAGACCTGGAATTCCGGGCGCCGGGGTAGGCCTGTTCCCCTGGAGCCGGGGTAGACCTGGTGTTCCGGGAGCCGGGGTAGACCTGGTGTTCCGAGCGCCGGGGTAGACTTGGTGCACGGAAGCCTCGGGGTAGACCTGGTCTTCCGGGCGCCGGGGTAGACCTGGAATTCCGGGCGCCGGGGTAGGCCTGTTCCCCTGGAGCCGGGGTAGACCTGGTGTTCCGGGAGCCGGGGTAGACCTGGTGTTCCGAGCGCTGGGGTAGACTTGGTGCACGGAAGCCTCGGGGTAGACCTGGTCTTCCGGGCGCCGGGGTAGACCTGGAATTCCGGGCGCCGGGGTAGGCCTGTTCCCCTGGAGCCGGGGTAGACCTGGTGTTCCGGGCGCCGGGGTAGACCTGGTGCACGGAAGCCTCGGGGTAGACCTGGTCTTCCGGGCGCCGGGGTAGACCTGGTGCACGGAAGCCTCGGGGTAGACCTGGTCTTCCGGGCGCCGGGGTAGACCTGGTCTTCCGGGAGCCGGGGTAGACCTGGAATTCCGGGCGCCGGGGTAGGCCTGTTCTCCTGGAGCCGGGGTAGACCTGGTCTTCCGGGAGCCGGGGTAGACCTGGAATTCCGGGCGCCGGGGTAGGCCTGTTCCCCTGGAGCCGGGGTAGACCTGGTGTTCCGGGAGCCGGGGTAGACCAGGTGCACGGAAGCCTCGGGGTAGACCTGGTCTTCCGGGAGCCGGGGTAGACCTGTCGTCCTACTCCGGGCCCGGCCTCCGGCCGCCCTGCTGCTGCGGCAGACCTGTCGCCCTGGTGTCCCGGGCGGACCTGCTGTCCCGCGCACGACCCACCCTCCGGCCGCCCGGCGCCGGTCTAGAGAGGGAAGGAGCCGGCCGTTGGGAGCCGGCAGCGCTCCCGCCTCCTCCGTGCCCAAAGCGACAGCGGCCCGGCTCCTGCCTCCGTCTCCGGATCCCTCACTGCCTTCAGCCGCTCGACCCCCCTCCCCCCCACCCCGCTGCCGTCCTGCCCCGGGCTCGGACGGGGCCAGGCCGGGCTGGAGCGTCAAGGAAAGAAGGCCGTCAAAGCAGAAGGCTGGGCGAGAGCCGAAGAGAAGGCTTCTCGGCAAAGGGGCCGCCTCTGCCGCGGGCCCCGGCCCTGCTGGCCGAAGGACCCGCCTTCCTCGGTGTCGGCCCGCTCCTGGCCCTCCCGCCGCTGCGGGTGTGCGAACCGGCCGAGGAGAGAGCGGGCGGGGGACGGCGACGGGGGTGGGGAAAGTAGTCTGCGAGCGGCGCCGGGGAGTCTGATGGGGCAGGGCGGGGCGCCCCCAACCGTCGATGGGCGGAGGCGGGGAAAGTCTTCAGGCGGGGCGCCCCCAACCGTCGATGGGCGGGCTCTGAGGGGGCGGCGTCGGATTGCGAGTGTGTGGAGCCGGCGTGTGTGTCACCGTGCCCCTCTCTCTCTGTCTCTCTCTCCCTCCCTTCCCCCCCTCGCCCCCCCGTCCCTCCCTCCCTCCCTCGCTTCCCTTGCGCGCTGGCCCCACTGAAATTCCGTTCGGCCGGGTAGGGCTGCGCGGCACCCCGGGCGGAGGGGGCTGCTGACGCTGCTTCGACGGCAGGCTGACGCAGGCTGCCTGTCAGCTTGGTCTGGGATCGCTCTGGGTACCAGAGGGAAAGAAATAAAGTTCGCCAAGAAAATTCCTTTTCCGGATCAGTTTCTTGCGCCGAGGGAACAGAAGAGTCGTTCTCTTCGAGAAGGGAGGAAAGGGGAAGCGCGGGAAATGAAACCCGAACCCCAAACCAGACCAAGGGGAACCAAGCCACAAAAAACAAAGGGATAACCCCGTAACTCCTAAAACAAACCCAGAAAACTCGAACCAAAAGTCCCGCAACGCACATTCCCCCACCCCCCACAAAAACCCACACCGAGCCCCCCCCCTCGCGCCCGCCCCCCCCACCCCCACCAGGCAAAAAAAGGTAAAGCCGGCCATTGAGAAACGCTCTACTACCCGGGTATGGGGAAATACCTCTTGCCATGGCCCCGGAATAGACTTTTCCTCCGGGCGCCGGGGTAGACCCGTTGTCCGGCCCCCCGGGCTACACCTGGTATCCCGGAGCCGGGGTAAACCTTGTACCCGGCGGCCGGGGTAGACCTGGTATCCAGGAGCCGGGGTAGACCTTGTACCCGGCGGCCGGGGTAGACCTGGTATCCCGGAGACGGGGTAGACCTTGTACCCGGCGGCCGGGGTAGACCTGGTATCCAGGAGCCGGGGTAGACCTTGTACCCGGCGGCCGGGGTAGACCTGGTATCCAGGAGCCGGGGTAGACCTTGTACCCGGCGGCCGGGGTAGACCTGGTATCCAGGAGCCGGGGTAGACCTTGTACCCGGCGGCCGGGGTAGACCTGGTATCCAGGAGACGGGGTATACCTTGTACCCGGCGGCCGGGGTAGACCTGGTATCCAGGAGCCGGGGTAGACCTTGTACCCGGCGGCCGGGGTAGACCTGGTATCCAGGAGACGTGGTATACCTTGTACCCGGCGGCCGGGGTAGACCTGGTATCCCGGAGCCGGGGTAGACCTTGTACCCGGCGGCCGGGGTAGACCTGGTATCCAGGAGCCGGGGTAGACCTTGTACCCGGCGGCCGGGGTAGACCTGGTATCCAGGAGACGTGGTATACCTTGTACCCGGCGGCCGGGGTAGACCTGGTATCCCGGAGCCGGGCTAGACCTTGTACCCGGCGGCCGGGGTAGACCTGGTATCCAGGAGCCGGGGTAGACCTTGTACCCGGCGGCCGGGGTAGACCTGGTATCCAGGAGCCGGGGTAGACCTTGTACCCGGCGGCCGGGGTAGACCTGGTATCCAGGAGCCGGGGTAGACCTTGTACCCGGCGGCCGGGGTAGACCTGGTATCCAGGAGACGGGGTAGACCTTGTACCCGGCGGCCGGGGTAGACCTGGTATCCCGGAGACGGGGTAGACCTTGTACCCGGCGGCCGGGGTAGACCTGGTATCCCGTAGACGGGGTAGACCTTGTACCCGGCGGCCGGGGTAGACCTGGTATCCCGGAGACGGGGTAGACCTTGTACCCGGCGGCCGGGGTAGACCTGGTATCCCGGAGACGGGGTAGACCTTGTACCCGGCGGCCGGGGTAGACCTGGTATCCCGGAGACCGGGTAGACCTTGTACCCGGCGGCCGGGGTAGACCTGGTATCCAGGAGCCGGGGTAGACCTTGTACCCGGCGGCCGGGATAGACCTGGTATCCAGGAGACGGGGTAGACCTTGTACCCGGCGGCCGGGGTAGACCTGGTATCCAGGAGCCGGGGTAGACCTTGTACCCGGCGGCCGGGGTAGACCTGGTATCCAGGAGACGGGGTAGACCTTGTACCCGGCGGCCGGGGTAGACCTGGTATCCCGGAGCCGGGGTAGACCTTGTACCCGGCGGCCGGGGTAGACCTGGTATCCCGGAGACGGGGTAGACCTTGTACCCGGCGGCCGGGGTAGACCTGGTATCCAGGAGCCGGGGTAGACCTTGTACCCGGCGGCCGGGGTAGACCTGGTATCCAGGAGACGGGGTATACCTTGTACCCGGCGGCCGGGGTAGACCTGGTATCCCGGAGACGGGGTAGACCTTGTACCCGGCGGCCGGGGTAGACCTGGTATCCCGGAGCCGGGGTAGACCTTGTACCCGGCGGCCGGGGTAGACCTGGTATCCAGGAGACGGGGTAGACCTTGTACCCGGCGGCCGGGGTAGACCTGGTATCCCGGAGACGGGGTAGACCTTGTACCCGGCGGCCGGGGTAGACCTGGTATCCCGGAGACGGGGTAGACCTTGTACCCGGCGGCCGGGGTAGACCTGGTATCCAGGAGCCGGGGTAGACCTTGTACCCGGCGGCCGGGGTAGACCTGGTATCCAGGAGCCGGGGTAGACCTTGTACCCGGCGGCCGGGGTAGACCTGGTATCCCGGAGACGGGGTAGACCTTGTACCCGGCGGCCGGGGTAGACCTGGTATCCCGGAGCCGGGGTAGACCTTGTACCCGGCGGCCGGGGTAGACCTGGTATCCAGGAGCCGGGGTAGACCTTGTACCCGGCGGCCGGGGTAGACCTGGTATCCAGGAGCCGGGGTAGACCTTGTACCCGGCGGCCGGGGTAGACCTGGTATCCAGGAGCCGGGGTAGACCTTGTACCCGGCGGCCGGGGTAGACCTGGTATCCAGGAGACGGGGTAGACCTTGTACCCGGCGGCCGGGGTAGACCTGGTATCCAGGAGCCGGGGTAGACCTTGTACCCGGCGGCCGGGGTAGACCTGGTATCCCGGAGACGGGGTAGACCTTGTACCCGGCGGCCGGGGTAGACCTGGTATCCCGGAGACGGGGTAGACCTTGTACCCGGCGGCCGGGGTAGACCTGGTATCCCGGAGACGGGGTAGACCTTGTACCCGGCGGCCGGGGTAGACCTGGTATCCAGGAGCCGGGGTAGACCTTGTACCCGGCGGCCGGGGTAGACCTGGTATCCAGGAGACGGGGTAGACCTTGTACCCGGCGGCCGGGGTAGACCTGGTATCCAGGAGCCGGGGTAGACCTTGTACCCGGCGGCCGGGGTAGACCTGGTATCCCGGAGCCGGGGTAGACCTTGTACCCGGCGGCCGGGGTAGACCTGGTATCCCGGAGCCGGGGTAGACCTTGTACCCGGCGGCCGGGGTAGACCTGGTATCCCGGAGCCGGGGTAGACCTTGTACCCGGCGGCCGGGGTAGACCTGGTATCCCGGAGACGGGGTAGACCTTGTACCCGGCGGCCGGGGTAGACCTGGTATCCCGGAGACGGGGTAGACCTTGTACCCGGCGGCCGGGGTAGACCTGGTATCCCGGAGACGGGGTAGACCTTGTACCCGGCGGCCGGGGTAGACCTGGTACCCCGGAGACGGGGTAGACCTTGTACCCGGCGGCCGGGGTAGACCTGGTATCCAGGAGACGGGGTAGACCTTGTACCCGGCGGCCGGGGTAGACCTGGTACCCCGGAGACGGGGTAGACCTTGTACCCGGCGGCCGGGGTAGACCTGGTATCCAGGAGACGGGGTAGACCTTGTACCCGGCGGCCGGGGTAGACCTGGTATCCCGGAGCCGGGGTAGACCTTGTACCCGGCGGCCGGGGTAGACCTTGTACCCGGCGGCCGGGGTAGACCTGGTATCCCGGAGACGGGGTAGACCTTGTACCCGGCGGCCGGGGTAGACCTGGTATCCAGGAGACGGGGTAGACCTTGTACCCGGCGGCCGTGGTAGACCTGGTATCCCGGAGACGGGGTAGACCTTGTACCCGGCGGCCGGGGTAGACCTGGTATCCCGGAGCCGGGGTAGACCTTGTACCCGGCGGCCGGGGTAGACCTGGTATCCCGGAGCCGGGGTAGACCTTGTACCCGGCGGCCGGGGTAGACCTGGTATCCCGGAGACGGGGTAGACCTTGTACCCGGCGGCCGGGGTAGACCTGGTATCCAGGAGCCGGGGTAGACCTTGTACCCGGCGGCCGGGGTAGACCTGGTATCCAGGAGACGGGGTAGACCTTGTACCCGGCGGCCGGGGTAGACCTGGTATCCCGGAGACGGGGTAGACCTTGTACCCGGCGGCCGGGGTAGACCTGGTATCCAGGAGCCGGGGTAGACCTTGTACCCGGCGGCCGGGGTAGACCTGGTATCCAGGAGACGGGGTAGACCTTGTACCCGGCGGCCGGGGTAGACCTGGTATCCCGGAGACGGGGTAGACCTTGTACCCGGCGGCCGGGGTAGACCTGGTATCCCGGAGCCGGGGTAGACCTGGTCTCCGTCCGCCCGGGTAGACCTGGTGTCGCGGCCGCCTGCGGAAGTTCACCAAGGGGTCGCTGTTCCAGGCTGCCTCCGGCTATGTCGACGTAGCGGTCGGCCTGCGCTGGCGCACCCTCCCGGTCGACTTCCACTCGTCTCCTTGGAGGCGTCGGCGGCCTTGGACTTATCTTTCCGTATATTGGGAGCGAGGTGACGGGCCGCGTCCCCGCAGGTTTCCAGGGTGCCTGCGTCGCAAGGCGGAGGATAGGGCGGCCGCGCCGCGCGGTCGTCGGGGCAGAGCGAGTGCCGCCTAGGCCGGGTGAGCCGCGTGGCTTGGTCCCGGTTCCCGTCCTGCCCAGGGCGCTCTTTCGGGGGGAGAGCTGCCCGAGAAGCCAGAGAGAAGAGAATGGGCAGTGTGAAGGGCCACCAGAGAGAGAGCCGAGAGCCGAGAGAGACGGCCCGAAAGACCGTGTCGAGAAGCCGCTCGCTGGCCGCAGCGAGGCGGTGAGAAGCCCCGCGTGTGTGTTGCTCCGCTCCGGTCGGCTGCCGTGCCGGCCCGGTTGAAGGGGGGGCGGCCCCCCTGGGACGATCGGTGGCAGGTGAGGCGGCGGCGCCTCGTCCCTTTTCCGCCTGGCCTTAAGCCGGGGCCCGCTCCGGCAGGCATTTTTCCGGCAGCCGGTCCGGTGGCAGTGGCCGGCAGCCGGGGGTCGACGCGGCCGGGCTTTTTTTTTCCCCGGCCCTCGCCCGAGAGCCTCCTCCCCGAGCAAGGCCCGGCCAGCCCGCCGCGGTGGCGGCGCCCGGTTCCCCCGCTCCCGACCTGTTTGCCAGCGTGTCCGTGTCGGAAGGGCAGCGGTGGGGCGCGCGGCCTGGCCTCGGCATTCGCCGCGTGGCCGGAGGGGCTCGGTGACGGCGGTCGCCCGATGAGCCGTGGAGCCGGGGTGGCGGCACCCCGTCCCACCGGCGCGTGCTGTTGAAGTCACCCCCTTCCTCGGCCTTAAGCCGGGGACCCGCCTTGCGGGCGGGCTGTTTTTTTCGCGGGCAGAGAGGGGCCGGCCGCGGTGGCCGGCCCGCCCTAGCACGGACCGAAGCCCCCGGCAGAGAGCAACCCCCGGAAGGTCGCGGGCGAGGCGGCGGCGCCTCGCCCTTCCTCGGTCGTGGCGACCGAGCCCGCTTCTGCCCCGGGCGGTCCGTTGCTATTTTTTCAAGGGCGTGTGCGGGTGCTGTGGGGGGCCCCGCCCGCCCGGCCTCCGATGGCCTTTTCCTCTCGCGGCCCTAAGCCGCGGCACCGAGAAGCGTGCGGGCCCACGAAAGCCGAGG
>NC_140735.1:3297500-3300000 GCF_050655825.1 Lonchura striata | reverse complement strand
CCTCCGGCGGCCCCCCGGCTTCCTTTTCCTCGGCGTCGTCAAACGCTGCGGGGAGGGGGCCGCGAAAGGGCCGCCGCCGAGCCGGGGCGGCGGTTTAAAGACTCGGGCGGCTCGGCGCGTCCTTCCGCCGCGGCGGCGGCGGCGGCGGTTGCCGGGCGGCGGTGCGCGGCTCCATTGAGGGGTGGGGAGCTACTCCCGCGTGATCCCCTGCGGTGGTGCCCGCGGCCACCGGCCGCGCGGCCGTCGTCCCGCCGCGTTACCGCGCGCGGGGGGTTTGTCGCGCCGCGCCGGGGAGGGGCGCCCTGCCCCCCCCTCTCCGCGGCCCGGCCTCGGCGGAGAGGCCGCGGCGCGCGGTCGGCCGCGGGGGCCGACCCGCTCGCCTCGAAACGGGCGACGCCGGCAGAGAGCGCGCGCTCTCTCGCCCCTTCCTCAGCTGCGGGGTTGCGGCCGCCGGGGCCCGCCGCGCTCTCCTCCTTCCTCGGCCGCCTCTGCGGTCTCTGGGGTGCGGCGCCGCGCGCGGCGCGGCCGCGCCGTCTCTCTCCCCTCGACGGCCTTCTCCTCGAGCGCGCCGGCGGCGCCGGTCGCCGGCCGTCCCCGGCTCAGCGACCGCCCGCCCGCCCGGGGCCGAGCGCTCGGCAGGTCCCTCCGTCGCCGGAGAGTCCGCGAGCGCGGGCGGCCCCGTGCCGAGCGGCGGCGGCGCCGCTCGGCGAGTGTCCCCCGCCAGCGGGGACGGCCGGCCGGACGGCGCCCGCCGTCGCCGGCGGCGGTCCCGGCCCGGGCCCCGCCCGCCGCCTCCCCGTCGCCCTTTTCTCCGTCCGCTCGCGGAGCCCCGGAGGAAGGTCGTGCGCGCGGCGGCCGTGGGGGGTTGGGGGGGGGGGCGCTTCCCCGCCCGGTCTCCCCGCCCGGTCAGCGGGGAGAAAAGGGCGGGCGTCGCTGCCCCCCTCCCCGCCTACCCCCCCGGCTCGGCGCCGCACGCCTTCCCCTGGGCCGCGCGTGCCCGAGGAAAAAGGGGCTCCGTGACGGTGCGAGGCGGCGGCGGTCCCGGGAGTGCGGCCGTTGCGGCGGCGGGTCAGCCGTCCGGCAGGCTCCGGGCGCTCGCGACGCCGGCTCGGGTCTCGGTGCGGCGCCCGCCTCCGGCGCCGGCGGCGGAGCGCGTCCGCCGGGCGCTCGCCCTTCCCGGCGGGAGCGGTCCCGCGGGGGGCGTTGCCGGTTGGGCGGTGGCCGTCGCGTGCCGTCTCGAGCGCGGCAAGGCCGCTGGGGAGAGAGAGCGAGCCGGCCGCGCGGTGGCGCGGCGGCGCTCCGCGGGTCCGCGGAGCGGCGGTGAGAAGGGAGAGCGGCGCGCGCGGGGGCCGACGGCCGCGCCCCCGGCCGCGTGCGTCCCGTCGTCCCGTTGCAGCGAGGCCGGGCGGGCCGCCGTGTCCCCCCGCGGTCCGGCGCGCGCCGCGTGCCTCCTCCGTGCGGAGGCCGGGCCGAGCCCGGGCGCCTGGGCCGCCTCCGGAGGACGGCACAGTTTGCCGGCGGCGTCTCCCCTCGCTCGTAGCGGCGGGGGGAGGCGGTCGGGGACGCGGGTCCCCCCGCCTTTCCCGCCGACCTTCGGAGCGTTCCGTTGGGCGTTTCGCTCTCGGATGGTTTTTCTTTCCCCCCCCACTCGGTTCGTTGCGTTGTGTGCTCGTACGGTCGAAGCCGGGGGCGGCCCGCGTGCGTGCCCCCTCGGCGAGAGAGAAAAAAAGGGGCCCCCTCCGCCCGTGTGCGGGGTTCGGTGCCGAAAGCCAGACAACTCTTAGCGGTGGATCACTCGGCTCGTGCGTCGATGAAGAACGCAGCTAGCTGCGAGAATTAATGTGAATTGCAGGACACATTGATCATCGACACTTCGAACGCACTTGCGGCCCCGGGTTCCTCCCGGGGCTACGCCTGTCTGAGCGTCGCTTGACGATCAATCGCCGCCCGGGGGTTGCCACCCCGGCGGCGCGGCTGGGGTCGCCTCGCAGGCCCGTCGTCGTGGCCGTGGCCGTCGTGGCCGCGCCCGAGGGCCTTCGTCCCCCTAAATGCAGACTCGGGGAGCGCTCCGTAGCTCCCCGCTCCCGGAGCGAGCCGCTGGGGCGGAGCTCGTCCTCGCCGGGGGCCGCGTCGCCGAGCGGCGGCGCGGCGGCCGGGGAGAAAGAGAGCGAGAGAGACGGGGCGGCGTCGAGAGCGCCCCGCCGAGGGCCGAGAGACGAGGGCGAGAGGGGGGGAGGCGAGGCGCGCGGGCCTCGCCCCCCCCCGGCCTCCCCCCGCGCGGGCGGCTGTCTGCGGGTGGGTACCGCGCGGGTACCGTGCCGTGCTGCCGCGCGCGAGGCGCGAGCGCCGGGGGGGGCGGGGGCGACCCCCGCGTCGTCCTCTCCTTCCCTTCCCCGTCCCTCTCTGTCGCCGTCTCGGGGCGCCAGGGGCGCCGTCGCCGTTCTCGCTCTCTCCCTCTCCCCGCCGAAGGCCGTCGCGCCCGCCGCCTGGCGGCCGCGTC
>NC_140735.1:3282500-3290000 GCF_050655825.1 Lonchura striata | reverse complement strand
AACCGGCCGAGGAGAGAGCGGGCGGGGGACGGCGACGGGGGTGGGGAAAGTAGTCTGCGAGCGGCGCCGGGGAGTCTGATGGGGCAGGGCGGGGCGCCCCCAACCGTCGATGGGCGGAGGCGGGGAAAGTCTTCAGGCGGGGCGCCCCCAACCGTCGATGGGCGGGCTCTGAGGGGGCGGCGTCGGATTGCGAGTGTGTGGAGCCGGCGTGTGTGTCACCGTGCCCCTCTCTCTCTGTCTCTCTCTCCCTCCCTTCCCCCCCTCGCCCCCCCGTCCCTCCCTCCCTCCCTCGCTTCCCTTGCGCGCTGGCCCCACTGAAATTCCGTTCGGCCGGGTAGGGCTGCGCGGCACCCCGGGCGGAGGGGGCTGCTGACGCTGCTTCGACGGCAGGCTGACGCAGGCTGCCTGTCAGCTTGGTCTGGGATCGCTCTGGGTACCAGAGGGAAAGAAATAAAGTTCGCCAAGAAAATTCCTTTTCCGGATCAGTTTCTTGCGCCGAGGGAACAGAAGAGTCGTTCTCTTCGAGAAGGGAGGAAAGGGGAAGCGCGGGAAATGAAACCCGAACCCCAAACCAGACCAAGGGGAACCAAGCCACAAAAAACAAAGGGATAACCCCGTAACTCCTAAAACAAACCCAGAAAACTCGAACCAAAAGTCCCGCAACGCACATTCCCCCACCCCCCACAAAAACCCACACCGAGCCCCCCCCCTCGCGCCCGCCCCCCCCACCCCCACCAGGCAAAAAAAGGTAAAGCCGGCCATTGAGAAACGCTCTACTACCCGGGTATGGGGAAATACCTCTTGCCATGGCCCCGGAATAGACTTTTCCTCCGGGCGCCGGGGTAGACCCGTTGTCCGGCCCCCCGGGCTACACCTGGTATCCCGGAGCCGGGGTAAACCTTGTACCCGGCGGCCGGGGTAGACCTGGTATCCAGGAGCCGGGGTAGACCTTGTACCCGGCGGCCGGGGTAGACCTGGTATCCCGGAGACGGGGTAGACCTTGTACCCGGCGGCCGGGGTAGACCTGGTATCCAGGAGCCGGGGTAGACCTTGTACCCGGCGGCCGGGGTAGACCTGGTATCCAGGAGCCGGGGTAGACCTTGTACCCGGCGGCCGGGGTAGACCTGGTATCCAGGAGCCGGGGTAGACCTTGTACCCGGCGGCCGGGGTAGACCTGGTATCCAGGAGACGGGGTATACCTTGTACCCGGCGGCCGGGGTAGACCTGGTATCCAGGAGCCGGGGTAGACCTTGTACCCGGCGGCCGGGGTAGACCTGGTATCCAGGAGACGTGGTATACCTTGTACCCGGCGGCCGGGGTAGACCTGGTATCCCGGAGCCGGGGTAGACCTTGTACCCGGCGGCCGGGGTAGACCTGGTATCCAGGAGCCGGGGTAGACCTTGTACCCGGCGGCCGGGGTAGACCTGGTATCCAGGAGACGTGGTATACCTTGTACCCGGCGGCCGGGGTAGACCTGGTATCCCGGAGCCGGGCTAGACCTTGTACCCGGCGGCCGGGGTAGACCTGGTATCCAGGAGCCGGGGTAGACCTTGTACCCGGCGGCCGGGGTAGACCTGGTATCCAGGAGCCGGGGTAGACCTTGTACCCGGCGGCCGGGGTAGACCTGGTATCCAGGAGCCGGGGTAGACCTTGTACCCGGCGGCCGGGGTAGACCTGGTATCCAGGAGACGGGGTAGACCTTGTACCCGGCGGCCGGGGTAGACCTGGTATCCCGGAGACGGGGTAGACCTTGTACCCGGCGGCCGGGGTAGACCTGGTATCCCGTAGACGGGGTAGACCTTGTACCCGGCGGCCGGGGTAGACCTGGTATCCCGGAGACGGGGTAGACCTTGTACCCGGCGGCCGGGGTAGACCTGGTATCCCGGAGACGGGGTAGACCTTGTACCCGGCGGCCGGGGTAGACCTGGTATCCCGGAGACCGGGTAGACCTTGTACCCGGCGGCCGGGGTAGACCTGGTATCCAGGAGCCGGGGTAGACCTTGTACCCGGCGGCCGGGGTAGACCTGGTATCCAGGAGACGGGGTAGACCTTGTACCCGGCGGCCGGGGTAGACCTGGTATCCAGGAGCCGGGGTAGACCTTGTACCCGGCGGCCGGGGTAGACCTGGTATCCAGGAGACGGGGTAGACCTTGTACCCGGCGGCCGGGGTAGACCTGGTATCCCGGAGCCGGGGTAGACCTTGTACCCGGCGGCCGGGGTAGACCTGGTATCCCGGAGACGGGGTAGACCTTGTACCCGGCGGCCGGGGTAGACCTGGTATCCAGGAGCCGGGGTAGACCTTGTACCCGGCGGCCGGGGTAGACCTGGTATCCAGGAGACGGGGTATACCTTGTACCCGGCGGCCGGGGTAGACCTGGTATCCCGGAGACGGGGTAGACCTTGTACCCGGCGGCCGGGGTAGACCTGGTATCCCGGAGCCGGGGTAGACCTTGTACCCGGCGGCCGGGGTAGACCTGGTATCCAGGAGACGGGGTAGACCTTGTACCCGGCGGCCGGGGTAGACCTGGTATCCCGGAGACGGGGTAGACCTTGTACCCGGCGGCCGGGGTAGACCTGGTATCCAGGAGCCGGGGTAGACCTTGTACCCGGCGGCCGGGGTAGACCTGGTATCCCGGAGCCGGGGTAGACCTTGTACCCGGCGGCCGGGGTAGACCTGGTATCCCGGAGACGGGGTAGACCTTGTACCCGGCGGCCGGGGTAGACCTGGTATCCCGGAGACGGGGTAGACCTTGTACCCGGCGGCCGGGGTAGACCTGGTATCCAGGAGCCGGGGTAGACCTTGTACCCGGCGGCCGGGGTAGACCTGGTATCCAGGAGCCGGGGTAGACCTTGTACCCGGCGGCCGGGGTAGACCTGGTATCCCGGAGACGGGGTAGACCTTGTACCCGGCGGCCGGGGTAGACCTGGTATCCCGGAGCCGGGGTAGACCTTGTACCCGGCGGCCGGGGTAGACCTGGTATCCAGGAGCCGGGGTAGACCTTGTACCCGGCGGCCGGGGTAGACCTGGTATCCAGGAGCCGGGGTAGACCTTGTACCCGGCGGCCGGGGTAGACCTGGTATCCAGGAGCCGGGGTAGACCTTGTACCCGGCGGCCGGGGTAGACCTGGTATCCAGGAGACGGGGTAGACCTTGTACCCGGCGGCCGGGGTAGACCTGGTATCCAGGAGCCGGGGTAGACCTTGTACCCGGCGGCCGGGGTAGACCTGGTATCCCGGAGACGGGGTAGACCTTGTACCCGGCGGCCGGGGTAGACCTGGTATCCCGGAGACGGGGTAGACCTTGTACCCGGCGGCCGGGGTAGACCTGGTATCCCGGAGACGGGGTAGACCTTGTACCCGGCGGCCGGGGTAGACCTGGTATCCAGGAGCCGGGGTAGACCTTGTACCCGGCGGCCGGGGTAGACCTGGTATCCAGGAGACGGGGTAGACCTTGTACCCGGCGGCCGGGGTAGACCTGGTATCCAGGAGACGGGGTAGACCTTGTACCCGGCGGCCGGGGTAGACCTGGTATCCCGGAGCCGGGGTAGACCTTGTACCCGGCGGCCGGGGTAGACCTGGTATCCCGGAGCCGGGGTAGACCTTGTACCCGGCGGCCGGGGTAGACCTGGTATCCCGGAGCCGGGGTAGACCTTGTACCCGGCGGCCGGGGTAGACCTGGTATCCCGGAGACGGGGTAGACCTTGTACCCGGCGGCCGGGGTAGACCTGGTATCCCGGAGACGGGGTAGACCTTGTACCCGGCGGCCGGGGTAGACCTGGTATCCCGGAGACGGGGTAGACCTTGTACCCGGCGGCCGGGGTAGACCTGGTACCCCGGAGACGGGGTAGACCTTGTACCCGGCGGCCGGGGTAGACCTGGTATCCAGGAGACGGGGTAGACCTTGTACCCGGCGGCCGGGGTAGACCTGGTACCCCGGAGACGGGGTAGACCTTGTACCCGGCGGCCGGGGTAGACCTGGTATCCAGGAGACGGGGTAGACCTTGTACCCGGCGGCCGGGGTAGACCTGGTATCCCGGAGCCGGGGTAGACCTTGTACCCGGCGGCCGGGGTAGACCTTGTACCCGGCGGCCGGGGTAGACCTGGTATCCCGGAGACGGGGTAGACCTTGTACCCGGCGGCCGGGGTAGACCTGGTATCCAGGAGACGGGGTAGACCTTGTACCCGGCGGCCGTGGTAGACCTGGTATCCCGGAGACGGGGTAGACCTTGTACCCGGCGGCCGGGGTAGACCTGGTATCCCGGAGCCGGGGTAGACCTTGTACCCGGCGGCCGGGGTAGACCTGGTATCCCGGAGCCGGGGTAGACCTTGTACCCGGCGGCCGGGGTAGACCTGGTATCCCGGAGACGGGGTAGACCTTGTACCCGGCGGCCGGGGTAGACCTGGTATCCCGGAGCCGGGGTAGACCTTGTACCCGGCGGCCGGGGTAGACCTGGTATCCAGGAGACGGGGTAGACCTTGTACCCGGCGGCCGGGGTAGACCTGGTATCCCGGAGACGGGGTAGACCTTGTACCCGGCGGCCGGGGTAGACCTGGTATCCAGGAGCCGGGGTAGACCTTGTACCCGGCGGCCGGGGTAGACCTGGTATCCAGGAGACGGGGTAGACCTTGTACCCGGCGGCCGGGGTAGACCTGGTATCCCGGAGACGGGGTAGACCTTGTACCCGGCGGCCGGGGTAGACCTGGTATCCCGGAGCCGGGGTAGACCTGGTCTCCGTCCGCCCGGGTAGACCTGGTGTCGCGGCCGCCTGCGGAAGTTCACCAAGGGGTCGCTGTTCCAGGCTGCCTCCGGCTATGTCGACGTAGCGGTCGGCCTGCGCTGGCGCACCCTCCCGGTCGACTTCCACTCGTCTCCTTGGAGGCGTCGGCGGCCTTGGACTTATCTTTCCGTATATTGGGAGCGAGGTGACGGGCCGCGTCCCCGCAGGTTTCCAGGGTGCCTGCGTCGCAAGGCGGAGGATAGGGCGGCCGCGCCGCGCGGTCGTCGGGGCAGAGCGAGTGCCGCCTAGGCCGGGTGAGCCGCGTGGCTTGGTCCCGGTTCCCGTCCTGCCCAGGGCGCTCTTTCGGGGGGAGAGCTGCCCGAGAAGCCAGAGAGAAGAGAATGGGCAGTGTGAAGGGCCACCAGAGAGAGAGCCGAGAGCCGAGAGAGACGGCCCGAAAGACCGTGTCGAGAAGCCGCTCGCTGGCCGCAGCGAGGCGGTGAGAAGCCCCGCGTGTGTGTTGCTCCGCTCCGGTCGGCTGCCGTGCCGGCCCGGTTGAAGGGGGGGCGGCCCCCCTGGGACGATCGGTGGCAGGTGAGGCGGCGGCGCCTCGTCCCTTTTCCGCCTGGCCTTAAGCCGGGGCCCGCTCCGGCAGGCATTTTTCCGGCAGCCGGTCCGGTGGCAGTGGCCGGCAGCCGGGGGTCGACGCGGCCGGGCTTTTTTTTTCCCCGGCCCTCGCCCGAGAGCCTCCTCCCCGAGCAAGGCCCGGCCAGCCCGCCGCGGTGGCGGCGCCCGGTTCCCCCGCTCCCGACCTGTTTGCCAGCGTGTCCGTGTCGGAAGGGCAGCGGTGGGGCGCGCGGCCTGGCCTCGGCATTCGCCGCGTGGCCGGAGGGGCTCGGTGACGGCGGTCGCCCGATGAGCCGTGGAGCCGGGGTGGCGGCACCCCGTCCCACCGGCGCGTGCTGTTGAAGTCACCCCCTTCCTCGGCCTTAAGCCGGGGACCCGCCTTGCGGGCGGGCTGTTTTTTTCGCGGGCAGAGAGGGGCCGGCCGCGGTGGCCGGCCCGCCCTAGCACGGACCGAAGCCCCCGGCAGAGAGCAACCCCCGGAAGGTCGCGGGCGAGGCGGCGGCGCCTCGCCCTTCCTCGGTCGTGGCGACCGAGCCCGCTTCTGCCCCGGGCGGTCCGTTGCTATTTTTTCAAGGGCGTGTGCGGGTGCTGTGGGGGGCCCCGCCCGCCCGGCCTCCGATGGCCTTTTCCTCTCGCGGCCCTAAGCCGCGGCACCGAGAAGCGTGCGGGCCCACGAAAGCCGAGGTTGTGTGGAGCCGGGGGGCCGAGCGAGCCCCGAGCCGAGCGATGCCGGTGGGTTTCGAAGGGGGGGGGGCAGCGAGAAGGCGGCGCGCGCCTCGCCCCCCCCCGGGCCCCCGGCGCCCGTGGTTAGCACGGGTCCTTGTGGGCCGCGCACGCCATGTGCCTTTTTTTTTTTTTTTTTTTTTTCCGTTGATCGGTGCCGTACCCCGGCTTTTCCGAAGGGGAGAGAAAGAGAGGCCGAGAGAGAGAGAGAGAGAGAGAGAGCGCGCCAGCCGCGGGGCGGGCGAAAGCCGGTGGCACCTTTCTCGAACGCTCGGACGGGTTCCCTGGGCAGAAAAGGGTGAAGGCCATCCCCACCCCGGCCCGGCGGTCCCGTCCTTCCGTCGTCCGGCCAGGAGAGCCGTTGTCCGCGGGCGGGTGGCGGCACCCCCCCGGTCTACCCTGTGCCGGGACCGATCCGCGAGCGGATCGGTCCGGGGACGCGTGTCCCCGCTCGCACGCGCGCGGAGCCCCCAAGCCCGTCCGCTCTCGGCCCAGCCGCACCCGTGGCGGCGCCGGCCGGTGGGGCGTGCGCCTTGGTGGGCTGCCGTGGGGCCGTGGTGTGCGTTGCACGCTTTCGGCCGGGCGGTTCCGCGGCTGCTGGGGCTTTGCCTCTGCGCTCCGCTGCCTCCTCTGCCCTCGTGCAGCCGCGTCCGCCCCGATCGATGAGGCTTTTCGGGTCGCGTCGGAGAGGGCCCCCGGCCGGCCGGGCTTTCTTCCGGGGCTTCTCTGTCATGGGGAAGCCCACGGCGGGGGTCCGGTGTTCGGGCCGGGCGGTCTCTTCTCCGATTCGCTCCCCGTCGCAGGCGAGGTGTCGCCCCTCCCGCTGCCGAGGAAGGGCGTCTTGACCGTCCCAGCTGTGTGATGGCCGCGTGGCCCCGCGAGCCTACAGGTGTCCTTCGAAAGCACGCGAGGTTTGCCGGTGCCGGCCTTTGGTCCCGGTTTAGCGCCCCGTGGGTGCCGGCCGCGAGCAGCGCCGGGCGGCGGTGCGGCTGGAGCCGAGCCGCGAGGAGGCGAAAAGTCGCCGTGTCGAAGCGCAAAGGAAAGGCGAAAGCCCGATATGAGAGAGAGAGAGAGAGAGAGGGGTGTGCGCGGCCGGGGGAAAAGAGCCCGAGCCGCCCGTGCGCGCGCGGGCGCGCACCGCACGGCGCTCCTTTGCCGTTCCGCCGCCTGCTGCAGAGCGAGCCGCCCCGGCTCGAAGGGGCCCCGGTGTCCGGGCCGCGCCCGCCTCGTCGGGTCGCTGTCTCCTCTAGCACGTCCGGTTGCTTTCCGTGTGGCCCGGTGGGGGGACGCGCCGCGGCGGGTTTCGCTCTCCCGAGCGGCCCCGCTCGGCCCAACCTCGCCGGCGGCCGGTCGCTCGCCCGCGACCGGTCGGCGGGCGGGGGGCGTCGGCCTCGGGGGCGGGTCAGCCCCGGCCGAGCCTCCGTCCCCGCGAG
>NC_140735.1:3262500-3270000 GCF_050655825.1 Lonchura striata | reverse complement strand
ACTTGGTGCACGGAAGCCTCGGGGTAGACCTGGTCTTCCGGGCGCCGGGGTAGACCTGGAATTCCGGGCGCCGGGGTAGGCCTGTTCCCCTGGAGCCGGGGTAGACCTGGTGTTCCGGGCGCCAGGGTAGACCTGGTGCACGGAAGCCTCGGGGTAGACCTGGTGTTCCGGGCGCCGGGGTAGACCTGGTGCACGGAAGCCTCGGGGTAGACCTGGTCTTCCGGGCGCCGGGGTAGACCTGGTCTTCCGGGAGCCGGGGTAGACCTGGAATTCCGGGCGCCGGGGTAGGCCTGTTCTCCTGGAGCCGGGGTAGACCTGGTCTTCCGGGAGCCGGGGTAGACCTGGAATTCCGGGCGCCGGGGTAGGCCTGTTCCCCTGGAGCCGGGGTAGACCTGGTGTTCCGGGAGCCGGGGTAGACCTGGTGCACGGAAGCCTCGGGGTAGACCTGGTCTTCCGGGAGCCGGGGTAGACCTGTCGTCCTACTCCGGGCCCGGCCTCCGGCCGCCCGGCTGCTGCGGCAGACCTGTCGCCCTGGTGTCCCGGGCGGACCTGCTGTCCCGCGCACGACCCACCCTCCGGCCGCCCGGCGCCGGTCTAGAGAGGGAAGGAGCCGGCCGTTGGGAGCCGGCAGCGCTCCCGCCTCCTCCGTGCCCAAAGCGACAGCGGCCCGGCTCCTGCCTCCGTCTCCGGATCCCTCACTGCCTTCAGCCGCTCGACCCCCCTCCCCCCCACCCCGCTGCCGTCCTGCCCCGGGCTCGGACGGGGCCAGGCCGGGCTGGAGCGTCAAGGAAAGAAGGCCGTCAAAGCAGAAGGCTGGGCGAGAGCCGAAGAGAAGGCTTCTCGGCAAAGGGGCCGCCTCTGCCGCGGGCCCCGGCCCTGCTGGCCGAAGGACCCGCCTTCCTCGGTGTCGGCCCGCTCCTGGCCCTCCCGCCGCTGCGGGTGTGCGAACCGGCCGAGGAGAGAGCGGGCGGGGGACGGCGACGGGGGTGGGGAAAGTAGTCTGCGAGCGGCGCCGGGGAGTCTGATGGGGCAGGGCGGGGCGCCCCCAACCGTCGATGGGCGGAGGCGGGGAAAGTCTTCAGGCGGGGCGCCCCCAACCGTCGATGGGCGGGCTCTGAGGGGGCGGCGTCGGATTGCGAGTGTGTGGAGCCGGCGTGTGTGTCACCGTGCCCCTCTCTCTCTGTCTCTCTCTCCCTCCCTTCCCCCCCCCGCCCCCCCGTCCCTCCCTCCCTCCCTCGCTTCCCTTGCGCGCTGGCCCCACTGAAATTCCGTTCGGCCGGGTAGGGCTGCGCGGCACCCCGGGCGGAGGGGGCTGCTGACGCTGCTTCGACGGCAGGCTGACGCAGGCTGCCTGTCAGCTTGGTCTGGGATCGCTCTGGGTACCAGAGGGAAAGAAATAAAGTTCGCCAAGAAAATTCCTTTTCCGGATCAGTTTCTTGCGCCGAGGGAACAGAAGAGTCGTTCTCTTCGAGAAGGGAGGAAAGGGGAAGCGCGGGAAATGAAACCCGAACCCCAAACCAGACCAAGGGGAACCAAGCCACAAAAAACAAAGGGATAACCCCGTAACTCCTAAAACAAACCCAGAAAACTCGAACCAAAAGTCCCGCAACGCACATTCCCCCACCCCCCACAAAAACCCACACCGAGCCCCCCCCCTCGCGCCCGCCCCCCCCACCCCCACCAGGCAAAAAAAGGTAAAGCCGGCCATTGAGAAACGCTCTACTACCCGGGTATGGGGAAATACCTCTTGCCATGGCCCCGGAATAGACTTTTCCTCCGGGCGCCGGGGTAGACCCGTTGTCCGGCCCCCCGGGCTACACCTGGTATCCCGGAGCCGGGGTAGACCTTGTACCCGGCGGCCGGGGTAGACCTGGTATCCCGGAGACGGGGTAGACCTTGTACCCGGCGGCCGGGGTAGACCTGGTATCCCGGAGACGGGGTAGACCTTGTACCCGGCGGCCGGGGTAGACCTGGTATCCAGGAGACGGGGTAGACCTTGTACCCGGCGGCCGGGGTAGACCTGGTATCCAGGAGACGGGGTATACCTTGTACCCGGCGGCCGGGGTAGACCTGGTATCCCGGAGACGGGGTAGACCTTGTACCCGGCGGCCGGGGTAGACCTGGTATCCCGGAGCCGGGGTAGACCTTGTACCCGGCGGCCGGGGTAGACCTGGTATCCCGGAGACGGGGTAGACCTTGTACCCGGCGGCCGGGGTAGACCTGGTATCCAGGAGCCGGGGTAGACCTTGTACCCGGCGGCCGGGGTAGACCTGGTATCCCGGAGCCGGGGTAGACCTTGTACCCGGCGGCCGGGGTAGACCTGGTATCCCGGAGCCGGGGTAGACCTGGTACCCGGCGGCCGGGGTAGACCTGGTATCCCGGAGACGGGGTAGACCTTGTACCCGGCGGCCGGGGTAGACCTGGTATCCAGGAGCCGGGGTAGACCTTGTACCCGGCGGCCGGGGTAGACCTGGTATCCAGGAGCCGGGGTAGACCTTGTACCCGGCGGCCGGGGTAGACCTGGTATCCCGGAGACGGGGTAGACCTTGTACCCGGCGGCCGGGGTAGACCTGGTATCCCGGAGCCGGGGTAGACCTTGTACCCGGCGGCCGGGGTAGACCTGGTATCCAGGAGCCGGGGTAGACCTGGTACCCGGCGGCCGGGGTAGACCTGGTATCCCGGAGACGGGGTAGACCTTGTACCCGGCGGCCGGGGTAGACCTGGTATCCCGGAGACGGGGTAGACCTTGTACCCGGCGGCCGGGGTAGACCTGGTATCCAGGAGCCGGGGTAGACCTTGTACCCGGCGGCCGGGGTAGACCTGGTATCCAGGAGACGTGGTATACCTTGTACCCGGCGGCCGGGGTAGACCTGGTATCCCGGAGACGGGGTAGACCTTGTACCCGGCGGCCGGGGTAGACCTGGTATCCAGGAGCCGGGGTAGACCTTGTACCCGGCGGCCGGGGTAGACCTGGTATCCAGGAGCCGGGGTAGACCTTGTACCCGGCGGCCGGGGTAGACCTGGTATCCAGGAGACGGGGTAGACCTTGTACCCGGCGGCCGGGGTAGACCTGGTATCCAGGAGCCGGGGTAGACCTTGTACCCGGCGGCCGGGGTAGACCTGGTATCCCGGAGACGGGGTAGACCTTGTACCCGGCGGCCGGGGTAGACCTGGTATCCCGGAGCCGGGGTAGACCTGGTACCCGGCGGCCGGGGTAGACCTGGTATCCCGGAGACGGGGTAGACCTTGTACCCGGCGGCCGGGGTAGACCTGGTATCCAGGAGCCGGGGTAGACCTTGTACCCGGCGGCCGGGGTAGACCTGGTATCCCGGAGACGGGGTAGACCTTGTACCCGGCGGCCGGGGTAGACCTGGTATCCAGGAGCCGGGGTAGACCTTGTACCCGGCGGCCGGGGTAGACCTGGTATCCCGGAGACGGGGTAGACCTTGTACCCGGCGGCCGGGGTAGACCTGGTATCCCGGAGACGGGGTAGACCTTGTACCCGGCGGCCGGGGTAGACCTGGTATCCAGGAGCCGGGGTAGACCTTGTACCCGGCGGCCGGGGTAGACCTGGTATCCAGGAGACGTGGTATACCTTGTACCCGGCGGCCGGGGTAGACCTTGTACCCGGCGGCCGGGGTAGACCTGGTATCCCGGAGACGGGGTAGACCTTGTACCCGGCGGCCGGGGTAGACCTGGTATCCCGGAGACGGGGTAGACCTTGTACCCGGCGGCCGGGGTAGACCTGGTATCCCGGAGACGGGGTAGACCTTGTACCCGGCGGCCGGGGTAGACCTGGTATCCCGGAGCCGGGGTAGACCTTGTACCCGGCGGCCGGGGTAGACCTGGTATCCCGGAGCCGGGGTAGACCTTGTACCCGGCGGCCGGGGTAGACCTGGTATCCCGGAGACGGGGTAGACCTTGTACCCGGCGGCCGGGGTAGACCTGGTATCCAGGAGCCGGGGTAGACCTTGTACCCGGCGGCCGGGGTAGACCTGGTATCCAGGAGCCGGGGTAGACCTTGTACCCGGCGGCCGGGGTAGACCTGGTATCCAGGAGCCGGGGTAGACCTTGTACCCGGCGGCCGGGGTAGACCTGGTATCCCGGAGCCGGGGTAGACCTGGTACCCGGCGGCCGGGGTAGACCTGGTATCCCGGAGCCGGGGTAGACCTGGTACCCGGCGGCCGGGGTAGACCTGGTATCCCGGAGACGGGGTAGACCTTGTACCCGGCGGCCGGGGTAGACCTGGTATCCAGGAGCCGGGGTAGACCTTGTACCCGGCGGCCGGGGTAGACCTGGTATCCAGGAGACGTGGTATACCTTGTACCCGGCGGCCGGGGTAGACCTGGTATCCCGGCGCCGGGGTAGACCTTGTACCCGGCGGCCGGGGTAGACCTGGTATCCAGGAGCCGGGGTAGACCTTGTACCCGGCGGCCGGGGTAGACCTGGTATCCAGGAGCCGGGGTAGACCTTGTACCCGGCGGCCGGGGTAGACCTGGTATCCAGGAGCCGGGGTAGACCTTGTACCCGGCGGCCGGGGTAGACCTGGTATCCAGGAGCCGGGGTAGACCTTGTACCCGGCGGCCGGGGTAGACCTGGTATCCCGGAGACGGGGTAGACCTTGTACCCGGCGGCCGGGGTAGACCTGGTATCCCGGAGACGGGGTAGACCTTGTACCCGGCGGCCGGGGTAGACCTGGTATCCAGGAGCCGGGGTAGACCTTGTACCCGGCGGCCGGGGTAGACCTGGTATCCAGGAGCCGGGGTAGACCTTGTACCCGGCGGCCGGGGTAGACCTGGTATCCCGGAGCCGGGGTAGACCTTGTACCCGGCGGCCGGGGTAGACCTGGTATCCCGGAGCCGGGGTAGACCTTGTACCCGGCGGCCGGGGTAGACCTGGTATCCCGGAGAGGGGTAGACCTTGTACCCGGCGGCCGGGGTAGACCTGGTATCCAGGAGACGGGGTAGACCTTGTACCCGGCGGCCGGGGTAGACCTGGTATCCAGGAGACGGGGTATACCTTGTACCCGGCGGCCGGGGTAGACCTGGTATCCCGGAGACGGGGTAGACCTTGTACCCGGCGGCCGGGGTAGACCTGGTATCCCGGAGCCGGGGTAGACCTTGTACCCGGCGGCCGGGGTAGACCTGGTATCCAGGAGACGGGGTAGACCTTGTACCCGGCGGCCGGGGTAGACCTGGTATCCCGGAGACGGGGTAGACCTTGTACCCGGCGGCCGGGGTAGACCTGGTATCCAGGAGCCGGGGTAGACCTTGTACCCGGCGGCCGGGGTAGACCTGGTATCCCGCAGCCGGGGTAGACCTTGTACCCGGCGGCCGGGGTAGACCTGGTATCCCGGAGCCGGGGTAGACCTGGTACCCGGCGGCCGGGGTAGACCTGGTATCCCGGAGACGGGGTAGACCTTGTACCCGGCGGCCGGGGTAGACCTGGTATCCAGGAGCCGGGGTAGACCTTGTACCCGGCGGCCGGGGTAGACCTGGTATCCAGGAGCCGGGGTAGACCTTGTACCCGGCGGCCGGGGTAGACCTGGTATCCAGGAGCCGGGGTAGACCTTGTACCCGGCGGCCGGGGTAGACCTGGTATCCCGGAGCCGGGGTAGACCTTGTACCCGGCGGCCGGGGTAGACCTGGTATCCCGGAGACGGGGTAGACCTTGTACCCGGCGGCCGGGGTAGACCTGGTATCCAGGAGCCGGGGTAGACCTTGTACCCGGCGGCCGGGGTAGACCTGGTATCCAGGAGACGTGGTATACCTTGTACCCGGCGGCCGGGGTAGACCTTGTACCCGGCGGCCGGGGTAGACCTGGTATCCCGGAGACGGGGTAGACCTTGTACCCGGCGGCCGGGGTAGACCTGGTATCCCGGAGACGGGGTAGACCTTGTACCCGGCGGCCGGGGTAGACCTGGTATCCCGGAGCCGGGGTAGACCTTGTACCCGGCGGCCGGGGTAGACCTGGTATCCCGGAGCCGGGGTAGACCTTGTACCCGGCGGCCGGGGTAGACCTGGTATCCCGGAGCCGGGGTAGACCTTGTACCCGGCGGCCGGGGTAGACCTGGTATCCCGGAGCCGGGGTAGACCTTGTACCCGGCGGCCGGGGTAGACCTGGTATCCAGGAGCCGGGGTAGACCTTGTACCCGGCGGCCGGGGTAGACCTGGTATCCAGGAGCCGGGGTAGACCTTGTACCCGGCGGCCGGGGTAGACCTGGTATCCAGGAGACGGGGTAGACCTTGTACCCGGCGGCCGGGGTAGACCTGGTATCCCGGAGACGGGGTAGACCTTGTACCCGGCGGCCGGGGTAGACCTGGTATCCCGGAGCCGGGGTAGACCTGGTCTCCGTCCGCCCGGGTAGACCTGGTGTCGCGGCCGCCTGCGGAAGTTCACCAAGGGGTCGCTGTTCCAGGCTGCCTCCGGCTATGTCGACGTAGCGGTCGGCCTGCGCTGGCGCACCCTCCCGGTCGACTTCCACTCGTCTCCTTGGAGGCGTCGGCGGCCTTGGACTTATCTTTCCGTATATTGGGAGCGAGGTGACGGGCCGCGTCCCCGCAGGTTTCCAGGGTGCCTGCGTCGCAAGGCGGAGGATAGGGCGGCCGCGCCGCGCGGTCGTCGGGGCAGAGCGAGTGCCGCCTAGGCCGGGTGAGCCGCGTGGCTTGGTCCCGGTTCCCGTCCTGCCCAGGGCGCTCTTTCGGGGGGAGAGCTGCCCGAGAAGCCAGAGAGAAGAGAATGGGCAGTGTGAAGGGCCACCAGAGAGAGAGCCGAGAGCCGAGAGAGACGGCCCGAAAGACCGTGTCGAGAAGCCGCTCGCTGGCCGCAGCGAGGCGGTGAGAAGCCCCGCGTGTGTGTTGCTCCGCTCCGGTCGGCTGCCGTGCCGGCCCGGTTGAAGGGGGGGCGGCCCCCCTGGGACGATCGGTGGCAGGTGAGGCGGCGGCGCCTCGTCCCTTTTCCGCCTGGCCTTAAGCCGGGGCCCGCTCCGGCAGGCATTTTTCCGGCAGCCGGTCCGGTGGCAGTGGCCGGCAGCCGGGGGTCGACGCGGCCGGGCTTTTTTTTTCCCCGGCCCTCGCCCGAGAGCCTCCTCCCCGAGCAAGGCCCGGCCAGCCCGCCGCGGTGGCGGCGCCCGGTTCCCCCGCTCCCGACCTGTTTGCCAGCGTGTCCGTGTCGGAAGGGCAGCGGTGGGGCACGCGGCCTGGCCTCGGCATTCGCCGCGTGGCCGGAGGGGCTCGGTGACGGCGGTCGCCCGATGAGCCGTGGAGCCGGGGTGGCGGCACCCCGTCCCACCGGCGCGTGCTGTTGAAGTCACCCCCTTCCTCGGCCTTAAGCCGGGGACCCGCCTTGCGGGCGGGCTGTTTTTTTCGCGGGCAGAGAGGGGCCGGCCGCGGTGGCCGGCCCGCCCTAGCACGGACCGAAGCCCCCGGCAGAGAGCAACCCCCGGAAGGTCGCGGGCGAGGCGGCGGCGCCTCGCCCTTCCTCGGTCGTGGCGACCGAGCC
>NC_140735.1:3255000-3257500 GCF_050655825.1 Lonchura striata | reverse complement strand
GAGAAGGACGCCGCGGTGGTGGCGGCAGACGTCGGGCGCGCCCCCGCCGGTGGACGCTCCCCCGAGGGCGGCAGCGGGGGAGGCACCCCGGCGGGGCCATGCAGGTCGTTTCCCTCGCCCCAGGGCCAGGTACCTAGCGCTCCGCGCCTCCGGCGGCCCCCCGGCTTCCTTTTCCTCGGCGTCGTCAAACGCTGCGGGGAGGGGGCCGCGAAAGGGCCGCCGCCGAGCCGGGGCGGCGGTTTAAAGACTCGGGCGGCTCGGCGCGTCCTTCCGCCGCGGCGGCGGCGGCGGCGGTTGCCGGGCGGCGGTGCGCGGCTCCATTGAGGGGTGGGGAGCTACTCCCGCGTGATCCCCTGCGGTGGTGCCCGCGGCCACCGGCCGCGCGGCCGTCGTCCCGCCGCGTTACCGCGCGCGGGGGGTTTGTCGCGCCGCGCCGGGGAGGGGCGCCCTGCCCCCCCCTCTCCGCGGCCCGGCCTCGGCGGAGAGGCCGCGGCGCGCGGTCGGCCGCGGGGGCCGACCCGCTCGCCTCGAAACGGGCGACGCCGGCAGAGAGCGCGCGCTCTCTCGCCCCTTCCTCAGCTGCGGGGTTGCGGCCGCCGGGGCCCGCCGCGCTCTCCTCCTTCCTCGGCCGCCTCTGCGGTCTCTGGGGTGCGGCGCCGCGCGCGGCGCGGCCGCGCCGTCTCTCTCCCCTCGACGGCCTTCTCCTCGAGCGCGCCGGCGGCGCCGGTCGCCGGCCGTCCCCGGCTCAGCGACCGCCCGCCCGCCCGGGGCCGAGCGCTCGGCAGGTCCCTCCGTCGCCGGAGAGTCCGCGAGCGCGGGCGGCCCCGTGCCGAGCGGCGGCGGCGCCGCTCGGCGAGTGTCCCCCGCCAGCGGGGACGGCCGGCCGGACGGCGCCCGCCGTCGCCGGCGGCGGTCCCGGCCCGGGCCCCGCCCGCCGCCTCCCCGTCGCCCTTTTCTCCGTCCGCTCGCGGAGCCCCGGAGGAAGGTCGTGCGCGCGGCGGCCGTGGGGGGTTGGGGGGGGGGGCGCTTCCCCGCCCGGTCTCCCCGCCCGGTCAGCGGGGAGAAAAGGGCGGGCGTCGCTGCCCCCCTCCCCGCCTACCCCCCCGGCTCGGCGCCGCACGCCTTCCCCTGGGCCGCGCGTGCCCGAGGAAAAAGGGGCTCCGTGACGGTGCGAGGCGGCGGCGGTCCCGGGAGTGCGGCCGTTGCGGCGGCGGGTCAGCCGTCCGGCAGGCTCCGGGCGCTCGCGACGCCGGCTCGGGTCTCGGTGCGGCGCCCGCCTCCGGCGCCGGCGGCGGAGCGCGTCCGCCGGGCGCTCGCCCTTCCCGGCGGGAGCGGTCCCGCGGGGGGCGTTGCCGGTTGGGCGGTGGCCGTCGCGTGCCGTCTCGAGCGCGGCAAGGCCGCTGGGGAGAGAGAGCGAGCCGGCCGCGCGGTGGCGCGGCGGCGCTCCGCGGGTCCGCGGAGCGGCGGTGAGAAGGGAGAGCGGCGCGCGCGGGGGCCGACGGCCGCGCCCCCGGCCGCGTGCGTCCCGTCGTCCCGTTGCAGCGAGGCCGGGCGGGCCGCCGTGTCCCCCCGCGGTCCGGCGCGCGCCGCGTGCCTCCTCCGTGCGGAGGCCGGGCCGAGCCCGGGCGCCTGGGCCGCCTCCGGAGGACGGCACAGTTTGCCGGCGGCGTCTCCCCTCGCTCGTAGCGGCGGGGGGAGGCGGTCGGGGACGCGGGTCCCCCCGCCTTTCCCGCCGACCTTCGGAGCGTTCCGTTGGGCGTTTCGCTCTCGGATGGTTTTTCTTTCCCCCCCCACTCGGTTCGTTGCGTTGTGTGCTCGTACGGTCGAAGCCGGGGGCGGCCCGCGTGCGTGCCCCCTCGGCGAGAGAGAAAAAAAGGGGCCCCCTCCGCCCGTGTGCGGGGTTCGGTGCCGAAAGCCAGACAACTCTTAGCGGTGGATCACTCGGCTCGTGCGTCGATGAAGAACGCAGCTAGCTGCGAGAATTAATGTGAATTGCAGGACACATTGATCATCGACACTTCGAACGCACTTGCGGCCCCGGGTTCCTCCCGGGGCTACGCCTGTCTGAGCGTCGCTTGACGATCAATCGCCGCCCGGGGGTTGCCACCCCGGCGGCGCGGCTGGGGTCGCCTCGCAGGCCCGTCGTCGTGGCCGTGGCCGTCGTGGCCGCGCCCGAGGGCCTTCGTCCCCCTAAATGCAGACTCGGGGAGCGCTCCGTAGCTCCCCGCTCCCGGAGCGAGCCGCTGGGGCGGAGCTCGTCCTCGCCGGGGGCCGCGTCGCCGAGCGGCGGCGCGGCGGCCGGGGAGAAAGAGAGCGAGAGAGACGGGGCGGCGTCGAGAGCGCCCCGCCGAGGGCCGAGAGACGAGGGCGAGAGGGGGGGAGGCGAGGCGCGCGGGCCTCGCCCCCCCCCGGCCTCCCCCCGCGCGGGCGGCTGTCTGCGGGTGGGTACCGCGCGGGTACCGTGCCGTGCTGCCGCGCGCGAGGCGCGAGCGCCGGGGGG